>NC_058040.1:9227686-9457240 GCF_019176455.1 Solea senegalensis | reverse complement strand
AAAAAGTCTTAGGTTAGTATGTCGTCCAAAATCAGTCAAAAAAGTCATAGTATAGTCAGTCATCATCTACCGCTTTATCCTCCACCAGAGGGTTGCGGGGGGTGCTGTGTGAATGTCATCTGCATCGGGCGATAGGCGGGGTACACCCTGGACAGTTCACCAGTCCATTGCAGGGCCACACACATAGAGACAAACAACAAGTATGACTTTACAGTCACATTTTGGACTACATACCATAGAATTACTTTTTTGTCACATTTTGGATGACATACTATAGTACAGTGATTTTCAAACAGGGGGGCGTGCCCCCTAGGGGGGGCCCGGAGTTATGACGCGGGCCCCCTTACGGGTGGCACAGTTTGTAAAAGTACTGCCATGTTAAACGTAAAGCAGAAGATGAATCCACACCAAATGCCACAACTACCAAAACAAAGACAAGAAAATATGATGAGGCATATCTCGCCCTCGGCTTCACCAGTACAACGGTGGGTAATGAACAGTGACCGCAGTGTGTCGTGTGTTTCAAAATATTAGCTTCTGACAGTATGAAGCCAAACAAGTTAAGACGGCACTTTCACATCCCGAACCAATTGATTTCTTCAGAAAAAAACTAGTCAACTGTCGTGCACAACAGAGTTGCTTTATTTAAGCAGCTTCTGTGCCTGCAAATGCTCAACTCGCCTCAGTTGCGTACAGAGTTGCTCAGTGTAAAAAGCCGCACACAATAGCGGAGGAATTAATTCAATTAATTAATTAACCTGCCGCTAATGATATGGTTTCAACTATGATTGATGAAGCAACAGCCAGCAAACTAAAGGCTATTCCACTGTCAGAAAAAACTATTGCGAGGCGCATTTATGACATGTCAAATGACATAGAGGAGGAGCTTAATGACAAAAGACGAGACAACCGTTTTGCGCTGCAGGTGGATGAAGCTACTGACAGTAACAAAGACTGTTTATTAATAGCATACGTCAGACTCATTGATGGCGAAGATTTGCTTTTCTGCAAACGTGTCACTACCAGAGCCACTGCAGATGAGTTGTTCAAAATAATTGACACTTACTTGACAGAAGCTGATCTGAAATGGGAGGACTACGTGGGTATATACTTTAGTATGTTGTCTAAATTGTGACAAAAATTCTTTCTATGGTATGTCGTCCAAAATGTCGACAAAAAAGTGGCTCTGTGTGTCTGTCTTTCTGTCTGTTTGTTTGTGCTTCCACACTTGCACTTGCCAGTATGACCAACAGAGGCCGCCAGAAGCTTGTTGCGTGAATGGGGTTAAGTCTGCCATCTCCGAAATCCTTGTTGTTTATTTTTTTGTGCCTCTCAAGCGTGCGCTCTCTCTGGATGTCATTGAGATCCATAGTGAGCCCTTTCAAAAATAAATAATGGGCTGAGGTGGTTATAAAAGAGGAACTCATTCTTTAAGCCTCCATTGATACATTGGCATGGAAATGTGAGTTCTGTTCCTGGCACCCCAATGACGTTAATGGCCTAATTTGTGAGAATGAACATCAAGCTACTGATTTTTAAAGTGCAGTTAATGTTGCATGACTGGAAAGAAACTGGATCTGAGCTTAAAGGAATAGTTTGTTGAGGGAGATGGAAAAAGAAAATGCTTCCCAGCAGCATGCAGAGAGGCATAGTCACCTTCAGTTAATGATATAAATTGTAATTCATAGGGGATAGCTGTCTGTTATTTCAGTGAATGATTTCCCCCCGTTTTCAGCTCAATGTAAATATTTTCAACGTGGAATTGTGTTGGGTAAAACCTGGGGGATTGCATTCTACAACCACCTAAGGAAAATATGAATATTTTAATATTTCTGTGTTCTAATCATGAAACAGCTGATTAATTCAGATCCTAATCCTATGTCAGGACACATGAGCCACATCAACTGATCAAAATCACATCGGGTTACATTTGACCACTTGTGAGGTTGTTCTCTGTGCTGCTACATGCTGGCGTCAATGGTCCGAGTGGATTATTAGCCGTAACCCAGATCACTGCTATCAGTCAAATAATAATGAATAAATACATTCTCAAAATAAAGAGCTGATAAAACCTCTCTCTGATTGCAGTATTTTTCGCCAAGCCTCATAAATTTTAGTTTAACACAAAGAGTTAACATCGCAGGGTCACAAATTTCTGGCTCATAAAAAAAAAAACCAAAACAAAAACCGTGTGAACAAAAATATGCGTTGCTCGTCGTGGATTCCGAAGCCAGGAATACAATTGGTCTCGTGGATGAGTGGGTGTTCTGACATGTGTTAACGCTTTGAGGCAACAACATCCCATTCTTTGGTTTCCTCTAATGTGACGTTAACACACCACAAGACGAGCACTCAAGATTACACAGGGAAATGTGGGAATATCGAGTACCAGCTTATCAAATGGGCTATTAACTAACATGCTGTGGCAATTAGCTCTAATAAGATGTCCACTGGCAGGGTGTTATTGTTAACGTGACGCATTTGAGTCACTTTTTTTTTGGTTTGAATGAGTTCCTCCACTGGACTGCATTAGTGATTCAAACCCAAGGGTATGTTCGGTATTTCTAAGTAGAGCAAAAAATAGTCACTGTGCACCAGGAAAATAACTACCAGGTGGGTAATAATCGATAATATTCATGGAGATCGGGGATGCAGTGAGACAACCGTCCATAAATACATGAGGAAACCATCTGCACGTGTGATAAACAATTTTGGAATGAATTATGTTTGTGGTGGAATTTAAATTGTTTTGGAACTTGTGTGTTAGAATAGGTTTAGATAAATGTTCCGCAGCTGTTCGAGTACAAACCTAAATCAATGTCACCGTCTGTGATACGATCGTCTTACTATATAAAGCTGAAAGAAGCACCTTCTGCCTTTTTGTTTTTAATATATACATTTTTGTTTTTTAATATTTCACATTCTTCAGAAAAAAGACAATCAAAGCCACATGATACAGGTGTCTGGTTTTTTTTTTGTTTGTTTTGCAATTTAAAATGTACAATATCATATTCATTATTACAATTCATTTAACATGAGATGAAAATATTGAGACAAAAAAAAGGCATTGTTAACACAATATCCATGGCTTTAAAGTTATGACACTGGCCTGGAAAACAAGTGTATTAAAAGGACCACAGGTGACCTTACAATCAGTGATTCCTCACGTTTCACTACCTCACACTGTTACCATTGGTTCAGCTGTCTAGTTTTAATAAATATTTTTATTCTAAAAATCGGAAAAACTGTGTTGGCATGACAATTATTACAATACTTATCCCCTTTCGATGTCAGCGTTAAATTGAATTTCTATGAATTAGTCTTTGCATAATTTCAACCGGCCCCGTTTCATCGATCCTGTCGCCACACAAAGCCTTGCAGTTTCAGTTGAGTCCATCAAATGTAATACAAGACTAGTCACTACAAAGATTCTTCACAGAATTGAATTTATGGATTTTTTTTTTTGTTTTTTTTTTAAATTCTATGTCATGTAAACTTGAAAACAAGTGAGTGATTTCCAAATGGCTTCAACACATTTGAGTTTCACCTTTCAAATGAAGGTAGTAAAGGCAAATAAGTTATGCTATTAATTCCCCCTTCTGTTATGTGTTCCAAATAAGCCTCAAAGCACCAAAAAGGAACTACAATAATACATTCGAAGTACTTAAGCCAAGCAGTTTCTCTTGGCTGGATGATATTTAACATGTCCCCACTGCAGTCTCTCCTTGATATGTGCAATCACTGGCATTTTGCATTTGAGACATAATGATCACTCCATACATTTCTTCTTTTATTTCTCAAATATAATAAAAGTAGGCCACACAAAAATATGTTTTTTCGGTAGCTTTACCACAATGTCCAGTGAATTTTGTGGGAGTTTTTTTTTTTGGGGGAGTGGGGTGGTGGGGGAGGGAGGGAGGGGGGTGGGCTCTCCTGGTTTTCAAAATGTACCAGTCACTCGAGAGACACCTGCTGCAGAGCGGCGTGACCGAGTACATCGATCGATGATGTCATTTTGTCAAGGAGAAAGACGTGCCGATCACGTCCGAGCTCTCGTCTCATCGGAGTTTGGTGTTGCTGTATGTGTTGCGCTGTACCGAAATGAGCTTCTCCATGCAGGAGGCGCGTCTTTCGTGCAAGGAGCCATGCCTTAAGTTGCCGGGAGGCCGGCCCTCTTCGCTCCGACAGAAGACGTACGCCATGGTGTCGGTGCGGCTCTGGATGTGGGTGCTGCGCAGGAGCGAGCGACAGTAGTGGCTGATCTTCTCCACTCTGCGAAGTATCAGGTTGGCTTTTCTGTTTGAGAGGGAGTAAACAAAAAACAAAAAAATTTATCGGCATCAATAAAAAAAAAATACAATTTGAATAATGTGATTGTCATCGCATGCCTTTTGTTTTACATTCTTGCACATAGAACATGGTGTGAATGAAAGCACAAAGCTGTGGAACACTGACAATGTTGGCACATTAGTCTTGATGTTGTCGAAATGTTTCTTGTTTTAAGTATCTTTTTACAAAACTACTGGAAATTTCTTGAGAAAAATAAGTGCAATTTCAAAAAATATTATACCTAAGTTAACCATTTAAAGGTGTCTGGAAATGAAAATTTAATATTTCACAAATTCATCCTGGCCGCTGGATTGGACCCACTGGTGGACCAGTTCTGGCCTGCGGGCCGTACATTTGACACCCCTGGATTACAGGAACAAATCATTTACACAACTTAAAAGTAGCTGTGGATTATAATATTGGTAAAATACAGACATATGCAGATATAATATTTTAACTGTTATTTTTCATATTGTTTATATTTGCTTACAGTTTTCATTTTTGCTTTAAGTCTATATTTTATCTTTGCACTACTTTTGTGTATTTATATGTATATTTATATACATATACACTTATTTATTTTTTTTCTTGAGTTATAGTTTACAGTAACTACCTCACAATTCAATGCTGTGTTTTTTCTGGTTGCCAGTTTCACTGTTGAGTTTTCTGTGCAATGACAATAAAAGGAAGTCGAAGTCTAAGATATAAAATCTGCCACATTGCACCAACGGTTTAATGATACACTTTTAGATTCCACTATTTAGGAAAATCATGAAATGGTAAAAACAGTTCATGAAACATTAGGAGAGGCACGTGTGTGGGGTTCAAGAAGGGTCGGCGATTGCGTCGGTTTTCACAACTTTTATTCCGAACAGGACACACTACCTGATAAGCTAGATCAGATTTGCCTCTTCACCCTAACCCTCACTGCTGGTTCATTTGTTGCCACAATGTGGGGAAAAGAACCAAAAAACATTTAAACGATACAAAAACAAACAAACGCAGTAGTTGGCTTTCTCTTGCACTTTGTCTGACTCCATGTCTGCATGAAAATAAAGCGTTCAGTGTTACCAGTGTTATTATGTCATTCTGATGGTCTTGAACCCACTTTGAACCCTGAGGCACTGACGCTCGTTGAACAGTGCACCAGAGATAGCTTGTCTAGAGTGAGTTAAACCAAAAGATTTGTCTCCAGGTCAAGAGTCTGGACTTGCCATTTATGATGCGAAGGAGGCCATATGTCAGCTCAATTTGGAAAAGATGAAAAAGTTGTAAAACTTACTAAACAGAGATATACCTACAGCGTAAGAACTCAAGGTTGTTCGACTCATATGGATACTGAAATGAGGAAAACACACGTGGAAAAGGGCAAAATTCCATTTGTTTTGAAAAAGCAGTGTCTGCTGAGCATCAACATCTGTCTTTGGTTAGGAAAGGAGTACAGACATCCTTTTCACTTATTTGTTGAAAAAAGGGGGGGTGGCGGGGGGGTATTTTCTCATTTCCCTTAAATTCTTACGTCTGAAACAACAGAATACCAAACACATAATGAAGGGTGGCTTGCAAACACGTGAGCGCCGGACAAATTAAACACATTGTATGTCACACAAGACAGCACCAAAACACTGAAAAGAAAGAAAATGGGGGGACTCATTATGTTATTTATGCCCAGACTTCCATGGTGCAACCACGGCATGTCAGTAAAAGTAACTTAAGCAACAGAGTTCCTCTGAAGTGATCACAACACAAAACACCGTTTCTATGAAATTAAACCTCAGAACCAAAAACAACACTAAATAAAGGGAGACGGATTTGTGGGAAAATAATGCTTAAGTACAAGATAATGGTTGTATTTACAGTGAAGGTTTAAAAAAAAAAAAAATAGAAGATCATAGCACAATACAATTATGAAAGGAGCTAGTGTTCAGTTGAAACAATGCTGGTGGAACAGCTCCTGGGATTCTCAGCTCCTGACGGAGTGCTGACTATGCTAATGTTTGACTTGGCCATTCTGTTACCTTTTAAAAAGGCACCACCAATAGAGCCTGCTTGTAAATTACCCCAACGAGGCTCAACGCTGCCAACTTCAGGCAGTAAATAATCCATGCTCGCTCATCCAAAAGCTGCCCCCACCTCTCACACGTGCCCGCACACAAACACATCCACAAACACACTATTTGACCACCTTCAATCCCCATATTAAGTTTTGGTGGCCAACCCGCGCCTCCCACCCCCCTTCACCAATCAGAGAGAAGCATAATCTTTCTACAGACGAAACTTATTCCGCAATTATTATATTATTTATGGCTTGAACGGGCTGCTTCCAGGCAGTAGGGGTGGACAAACAAAAACATTGGACCATAATTGGACAAACCAACACACGGACCAACCAAAGCAGTTGGTTCATCATCTTTGGATCAAATGCCTTGTCAGGCATAAATCTTCCAAGTTTTATACTTTTTTATGTATTGTTTATTACCCCTCTGTGCAGTTTAGTTAGTCAGTAAACATTCCATTGTGTCCATGGTGACGTAATGTCTGTTCACACAACAATCTGTCTGTGGGGGTGTCCCCATAAAGAGGGGTCATGAGTGTGGGGATGTCAGAGTGGCACGATGTGGACATGAAGGAACATTTTTTATGAGAAAGAGGAGGAAATGGGAGTTGGAAGTTGAGTTTGGTGTTCGGTGACTATCAAACTTAGTGTTTGGCTTGGCGGTCAAACGCGGTTTCAGCATCACACTGGTAATTCGAGGCGCGACAGTAACTGTGGAGTTTTCACGGTGACCTTGCTCGCTTGCTTTTCAGAAGAGGTTTCTGTAGAGAGATGGGGGAAGGGGAGGGGGGACAGGCCAATTCATCAACAACGCCAGTGCTTCGTGGGAGCGCAGACAATACCATGAGGAATGACTGAATTGTCTGATTCTGGCAGCAGCAGTCCAGACAGCCCGTGCTTTTGTTATGTAAGAAACCTCAGGATGACTGTAATTGATCCTTAACAGCACGTCATTAAACAAGATGACAAGGAGACTCGTATGCGCAGTGACAGACTGGGAAAAATGAGACGAGAAAACAACCGTAAAATCACATAAAATCCTGAACAAAGTGGAAAAGTGGAAAACATGCGAGGCGTTCTTGTGAGCCTTCATGGGACTAAACGGCTCACCTGGGACCCAGCTCATCCTCACTACGCCACACAAAGTCCCCAAACTTCTCATAGTGGGAGTTGTAGTGATGTTGTACTCTGTAAAGCAGGGGTGGCGAGACCTCCATCAGTGTGTTGTAGGCCATCTGCTGCTCCTTACCACTGGTGTAGCCATTGTACAAGTTGTACACCTTGTCTGCAATCTCTGTGAGGAAGTAGGAGACAGACAGAGGCACAATGGGGAGAGAGGGGGGGGGATTTGTTATGAGAAAGGAAAGCAAATAACAGAATGTATTGGATGAAAAATAAATGATTAACTTCCCTAACTTATGTCAAGTTTCAAATACACTAGATTCACCCCTTTCCTGAATGTGTCTTTGGAGGTAGTTTGAGGACACGTGGCAAAAATGCATGAGAGACCGCCTCCTCTGCAATATTAACACTGAATGTTTTTATTTTGACAGCAAAATCTTATTTCATGTTCTATTCTACCTGTCACTCACACTGCCAAAAAGACTAAACCAGGGGTGTCAAACATATGGCCCATGGGCCACCAGTGGGTCCAATCTGGCCCCCAGGAAGGATTTGTGAAAATTCCACATTATGATTAGAATCTAATCCTATTGTGATATGATATTTTTCAGTTACAGATACCTGCAAACGGTTACTCCGGTCACAATAATATTGTTGAAATTGCACTTTTCTCAAGACAGTTCTGGTTGTCTTTGACACATTTTAATGCCACATGTGAGCAGTTACCGGCTCAGCAGTACCTACTGTTGTCTGGTCTAAATGGGACTATAACGCCACAAAAAATTCGAATGAGACTTGCAATAACAGAAAAAAATATACCTGGATGACAGCGGATGAGTATGCACTGTACGGTTTAGACAAGAGATGGAAACAAAAATGTTGAAAGGAGGCAGAGTGGTTAAAAGGTGAGCAGCGTACCTTCAGCCCGGCTGTCATCCACCATCGGACAGGATGTCCGTACAGAGACGAAGCTTGATTCGGAGTGACTACCTCGGCTATCCACTGCATTGAGAGTAAACCTAAACATGACAGGAAAAAAAAAAGAAACAGAAACAAGAATTTGTGAAAAATCCCAATAAGAAACTAATGGTGAAAGTGAGTGAGAAATATTAGGACAAGCCGTTTCCTGCTTATCCTTGACCAAAACACTTCACAATCTCCCTCAACTTGTGCAAATGCTTTGTGATGAAATACCTAATATTTCACGACATCAACTAGTAAACTACATACTTCTTGCTTTTTTTGAATGTAGATAAAAAAAGAGCAAAAAAAAAGACACAATGAAGTCCACATATGACTTTTTGTGCATCGACAAGATAGATGCATTGCTATACAACAGTGGTCTATAAATACATTGAAATTGTGTTGTTTTGTGTAGGGTTGAGAGATAATAACCTTCAGGAAAGAGGGATCTCGCTAGAAAAGAACATTTGATCTGACCATACACTGACATCGCATACATTTTGTTTTTTTTCAGAAAGTGTGCTCTGAACAAGGATGTAGGGTTCAGGGATTTGAAATGAGTACATCCAGTTCCACACTGGCAGCGTAAAGAAAAGTAAAGGTGCATCTGCCTTGACTGCCAGACCTCTATGAGGACAAAGTTCCTCCCCCTGAAAATGTCAAGCATCACAATTTTCCGGGTTCCATGACAGCTTTCAGGGCCACTCTGGACCCCGATAAGAAACCATGGTGAACAGTTCAAGACAGTGCAATCGGAGATGGGGGCACAATGAGGGAACGTAATGCATCTCAAGTATGGTGACACACAGCTTGGAATAGAGAAAGACAGTGTATGACCTTTACATGTCCTTTTGAAAATGCCAATCGGTGTACTTCTGAATAAGAAAAAGTATGAGGAGCAGCTGATCATACTGAATCTAAAAAAGGATAAAAAAATGGTACACAGGAAGCTGTCCGTATCCTAGCAGCAGCGGGAAATACATGATGCTTAAACTCCAGGTACTTACTTGAATATACTACAATAAACGTGCAATAGTCAAATTCTGTGCAATAATTAGCAGCATTAGCCACTTTTGTAAATATTTTCTGTATGCCTCATTTCATTTTATTTTATTTTATTTATTTTATCCTATTCTAATATTTGTTTCTTTAGGTAATCTATGCCACTCTGTTTTGTTCTGTCCTTTGTAACATGTACAAGTGAATTTCCCCGTTGTGGGATCAATAAAGTACAGTCTATCAATCTATAAGTATTTTTAATCTCTGGTGTGAAAAGGGCAATAATGTTCACTTTTGAGAAAGTGGGAAAGGGCAACATTAGTTAAAGCATCGGTCGACTCTTCAACCAGCACAGAGTAACCAGGGCTGTTTCAAGAGACTTGAAAATAGCAGGTAAAAAGGACCCAAGGGGGCCCTACATCAAACTGAAGCATAGTAAGGTAGTGGCATTGAGCATTTTTAAGGTGCTTCTAACCATAGTGCCATTGCAGTTTTCAGTACATAGCTACCCATAAAATTTAAGAGGGTTCTCACAAAACTGTCACTGCTGTGGACTCATGTACACTCACAGGCCACTTCTCAAGGTATTATGTGTACCTTTTAAAAGTGTCCATTGTGGTCGTCTGCTGCTCTGCTGTAGCCCATCTGCTTCAAGGTGGGACATGTGGTGCACTTAGACATAGCCTTCTGCATACCTTCGTTGTAATGAGTGGTGTTTTGAATTACTGTTGCAAATTACTGTTATAGTTCTTTCGTTCTGAACCAATCTGGCCATTCTCCTCTGACCTCTGGCATCAACAAGGCATTTTTCGCCCAAAGAACTGCCGCTCATTGGATGTTTTCTCTTTTTCAGACCATTCTCTGTAAACCCCAGAGATGGTTGTGTGTAAAAGTTCCAGTAGATCAGCAGTTTCTGAAACACTCAGACCAGGCCATCTGGCATGGACAACTACACCATGTTCAAAGTCATTTTAATCACATTTCTTCCCCGTTCTGTGTGAAAGTGTGTGTGAATGGCAAAGCAAGACTAGCAAGACTAGAAAAGCATTATACAAATACAGACCTTTGACCATTCAGTTGCTGCCAAGTGATTGGTTGATTAGATATTTGTATTAATAGTTGAATGGGTGTGTCTAAAGAAGTGGTTTGTGACTGTAAGCACCTGCTCTTGGGCACCCCCTCTTATCTCGGGGGCCCCAGGTGATCGCCTACATTAATTCTACTATTGCAATGCCCCAAAAATGATATTTGCTCACTGCTCTGTGAGATTTCCAGGCAGCTAGTGCAAACAACAAGGCATTACTGTACCTCTTCAAGAAACAGGTGAAACACATATTCATCTGCAAAATTACGAAACCGTAAGGATTAAAAGAACGCTATATTACTACGTGTTATCGGTTGATAAGTCTCACCATTTTGAACGTTTGACTAACACTGAACTAAAATACATTGGGAGAGGTATTTTATGACTTGCACAATGCGAGACGCAGCTGACAACTTTGCATTGTCAAACCCTTTTCACAGTCTTCATAGAAATAGCGTTTTTACAGCAGAATGTGAATTGAGAAACATAAGCAATTTAAGTATTGAGAAACACTTTGTAGCTCGTCATGACAAACTATAAGCTTTGATGAGTATTTCCACAGAGTTACCACGGTAAAAACAACAGAATGACAAAAGGAAACCACAAAACACAGTGAGAGAAAAAAATGAACTCAGATGGCATTCCAGTGCTAAATGCTTATAGGAATATATGACAATAAAGACATTAGGGTGGCGTTCTTTTCATAAAAGTTGCTATTTCTTATTAAAGTCACACGCATTTTTTGGCTTTTAGAGTAATATATTTTGAGAGCTGCTACACTGCTGTCAAAAGCATGTTTTGTGTGTAACATGACCTGTTTGCACATTGCTCACATAGTTTGTCTGGTCTTGTTATTCAGCAGGGTGGATGTGGTATTCCCCAAGAACCTCACAAAAGACGCATGGGCCTCGCTGGCTCCTCTGCCTAGCAAAACAATGCCAACATGTAACAGTCACTGTTTAAATGATGTGGCAACATAACGTGCAAATGGAGGAGGGAGGGGGCGGGAGGCGGGAGTTTTATCGAGACAATTTGTAAAGGGTTTGTTTTTAGGGCCCAGGATGTGAGCTTGCCAGCCTTTAACTGCTGTGTTTGGTTGTTTTAATGCTTGGCATCAGTGACAGGCACTTTTTTTTCCCTTTCTCAGCCCCTACAACAATTACAAGATTGTTAGATACAGTAATAAAGCTGTTTGTGCAAAAGACGTTAAGACTCTCAGAGAATGAGTGATGGAGATCTGATTTTTGTTTGTGTAAACATGGATAATGTGTGAGGGGAATCTGGTATTTTTCAGACAATGTATAAGTAATGTCATTGACACGCACACTCTAATACCCTTGTCAACAATAAAAGTGTAGAGAGGATACCCAAGGAAGATGCTAGAAAGTGGCGAGACTGCCCTGCGGTCTTTTTATTCCCTGCGTCATCTGAGCATGAATTGTTATGGCACAAATGTACCGGAAACAAAACGACAATGGCTCAGAGACAAAGTTAGAGTGGTTTCTATTTTGTATCTTTTACTTTGGTCTTTCTTTCTCTCAGTCTATCAGTTGATCTGATTGCGGAAATAAAAAAAAATACATGAAGCACTGTTCCAAGTTGGAGAAAGTAAGGTTTGCTGCAAACATTAATGGCTAAATGGCTATGATGGAAATGATGATGCACTGTTGTTAAAAAAAAGAGGAAGACATTTTAACCAGGACTTTTTGATAAATGGAAATTGAATATAATTCTCTACCATAGCTCGAAGTGTGCAGTATATGCAGTATTAGTTATTTTTTCCTCTACTTTTCTATCTACACGCAGTACGTTTACATGCACAGTTTAATTGAGCTAAAACCGTAGTCTGACTAAGACAGGCAATCGGAACACTTGCAGAGTCCGAGTATACATGCGAAGAAGAAAATTGATTTATTGGCCGTGTATGTCTGACTCCGCCTCCACAGGTGGCGCTGTATGTCTCTATAAGCTAGTGCATATTCCTGTTGACCTTTTTGGTGCATGCGCAGAACACCAAGTCTGACTCTGGTCCGACTAAGCGTATACATGCGGGAGTAATCGGACTATGAATCGCATTATGTATGTTAGTCCGACTAAGACTAGCTCGATTTTAGTCAGACTAATGTGTTTACATGATATCAAGAAAACCAAACTATTGTCTTTGTTCAACTAAAGTCAGACTTTTCATATGCATGTAACGCACTCTTTGATTACATAATAGTTTAGCTCTGTTTATCTCTGGTCAGTTCCAGGACTCTCGCTTCTGTTTTCGGGCTCTATAGCTGCACAAGGATCCTTTGGAAGCTGCTGGCTTTTGTCCATTTTGTCCATCAGCAAACAATGAAGTGGACAAATAGCCGATTTGTGTTTGGGTAAATTAACAAAGTTGCCATTTAAGTAACCACTGTACTTTAATTGAATGAGGCAGTGAATGGTCGGACAAGAAATGAGATCCCTGAGAGAGAAAGACAGAGGGCAAGAGAGGAGGAACAAGAGACAGTGAGGATCAATTAGGGCAGTATCTCTGGTTTTGCTGGGAGATGACACATGCCTTTTCCATGACACCAGCATTTGGACAATCGAGCCAGCCCACAAATCATTCAAAAACACAAAGAAATATTTCTCATTGCCTTAAAAACTTGTGGCAGCTTACAGTATTTAATGAGTTAAAAGTATCACTTGTGCAATTGACTATATGAAATTGCCTTGTCATTAATTGAAAATCAGGAAAAAAAAATGCATAGCTCTGAATGAGCTCACTAGCAGATCAGCAAGAATCCATAATCCACAGTAATAAAGCAATACTCGATTAAAAAACTCAATCAGTTTCATGAACACCTGATATTTCGTAAAAGGTTTCCAGACAGGCCACTGCTTTGATAAGACTCCTTACATAACTTTCAAATGGTACAATTGCACGTGTGAAATATGTTTGAAGCTCGCCAAGATTAAACGACTCAAGAAGGTCGTTCTTGTCTTAAAACACCTTGTAAACACAGACGGCATAAAAAAACAAAACAAACACCACGTGAAGCAACACACACCGAGTAGCAAAAGAGTAATGGAACTCATTTTACTTCAACGAGTCGACAACAAATGATAAGCCACAATATTTTGGTTCAGTTTCTGTTCTGCGCCGCTGTTTCTGCACAGCTGCACTGAACCATTGGCAATGCACATGGGAATGAAATTTGGTAATCCAATGAGATATCAACATGTAGGGAAAAACTAAAAATTAGCTCACCACAACTGCAATTGCTGACCATTTAAGAAAATAAATAAAAACAGATATCGAAATGGGCAGTGTTCATTTTCAGAGAGCAAACAACATTTCAGAAGGTTTCAGTGGGAATATCAGAGCCACAGAAGCCTTGGTAATGATCAAGTGTAAAGCCAATACCAGTAGAGGTCTTATCAGGTCCTTGATTAAGACAAGCGGAGTTGGCTGCAAACAGATGTGCCCTCAGACGTAATTCCGACGTAAGTTCTGCTCTTATCAGAGAAAAACAACACTGTGGAGAATGCCTAAACAAAGATAACACTGCTACAAAGTTGGAAATGAGGCTCTTGTTGCAGGTTTTTGTTGGTGGGAGCCTGACTTCTACAGATTAGCCTAATAATTACTCTCCCACTATTCTTCATCAACTGTCAAAGCCCTTTGGGAAACACAAAATTGTGAATATTTAACTAAATAGAATGTGAACGTTTTGTTGGCATTTAAATTACCATCCAATTTGTTTTTACAACTGTGCAATTGGAGAGTTTTGCATGAAGATACATACATGCCCTCAAATAGCAATCAAAAGACTCTAAATTGAGTGGTTGATAAATTAAATAAAGTTTCCTTTTGTCCACTTGTAATATGCCGATGTTCAACATCACATGTATGTATTAATATGTTTTATTATTATTTCTATATATACATATATATTAATTCATACACACACTTGCCTAGCCTGTAAATTAAGGCGAGTATAACACTACATTAAGTTTTCCCATTGCTTTAAATCCCAACTGTTTCTTTTTTTGGGGACAACATGGATGTTCTCAAAACAATCCAAGGCCAAATAAGCAAGATCATTTCAAAGATTAACAAAACCTGAGAACACAATGAAGAGCTGACAGCACATGTCCATTGTGTCCAACGGCAGCCAAAACAACATCTGGGTATTGTCTGGTTTACCCATTTATTTCACAATACCTCATTTCTAAGATAAATGCACCTTTAGAATAAAATGCACATTTAAATCTCATCTTATCTTACACATAATTCCAGTAAACACTGCTGTAAACAGCTGGTTCTTTAAATGGGAATGGACTTGAAATTAAAGGTAGAGTGGGAGATCATTTTCTGGTGCAATTTTTTACCATATTGCTTAGAATCCTCTTCACAACCCGATTGTAAACACTTCATAAATGCATTGTCACAAAAATGAAACACCATCCAATCATATTGAACTGCCTGTACAAAATAATTGGATAGTGATGCATCAATCAACCTGCCATCTGCCGCCCACCCCCCCTACAAATTATACAACAAAACGTTGTTTTTTTTAAATATACAGCAAGTGCATGTGGTTGAAATGAATGTGTTTCACAGGAGCATTGTCAAAAACTGAAATAGGCGGGGATTAAGAGGCCTGTGCATAGAAACATGCTTCCTCCAGGACACGATACATCGCTAGTTTTATAAAAGGGCTGAAGCTGCACTGCAAACAAGCAACTGTTTGTATCCAAGTTGGTAATTTTCAACTTCAGTTGAGTAATTGAGTTGTATTCTTAGTTTACTTTCAGGGAGCCTATTGGAAAATCAGGCCATGGACTTCTGGCATATTTACAGGAATGTCAATAGGCATTGCCCATCTCAAATAAACAATACATGAAAAGAAATGTCACTAGCAATTAGTTTCATTGTGAAACGGTTTACAAGCGGAATTTAGTTTTCGCTGCAGTTTTACGGCGTGTAAATCTGCATTCCTGTGTGTTATTAATATTAATCGTAACAATGATCCACGTGGAATTAAGAATGGCTGACAACACCAAAGAGAACATAAAAGCATGGAGACAATTAGCACTTCCAACATGTTGAGGCTAATATGTTTGTGTCCTCTGATAAACTCAAGCCAGATGTCACTAAGTACTGTAGGTGATTGTGCAGCTGACACTCATTTTAATATTATGGGCATGGCTGCACTTTTTTGGTGTCAAATGAGATATATTAAAGTTAGGGTCTAGATCAGGGAACAGCATGCCTCCATACCAGGAGGTCCCACATAGTTCTCAGGGTCAAACCTCTTCTACTATACAGTACACAAAAGTATATGTTTACAATAATTCTAATATCCTTGAGGATACTGGAAATAACTGCAGACTGTCCATACTTTACACAATGCGTTCCTGATGTGTAGTCATATGGTGTAGAAATAAACAGACACAACAAATCAAAGGTTGTTTTTTTACTCTGCAAGGGCATCAAAAGACTTACTTGTACAGACTGTCGGGTTCCAGGCACTTGAAGACCACGGAATAAAGCACAGAGTGAGGACGGTCTCCACTTCTCCTGCCGGCAACAACACAGGACGAGCCCAGACCAGAGAACAGATCGTCCATCAAACTCAGAACCTCACCTGGCAGAGACATAAGTGAGAAATGATGTAAGGTAGAAGAAACAAAGACAAACTCACAAAAAAACGTCACTTGAAAAAATTCTATTTGTCCTGATTTCCCATCTGTAACACTGTTTTGCCAAAAAGGCAAAAAGCAAAAAAAAAAAAAAAATTAAAGTTATCTTTTTACAATGTCTTCCATCTGTTGTTCTTAGTAAACCAAAACATTGCCACATGTTCCTGACCCACCACATGTTTCAACACAGGAAGACAATGGTTCGCAGCATAAGTTTAATCATGAATGAATTTCTGCATTTTTGGAAAGCTGTTCTTTCCTAATCAATGACTGTAACTCTGGTGTGAGTTTCACTTACCCCCGGTCAGGTGGGAGCAATTTTGCTCGAACCAAGCCCAAGGCTAAATTAAATATGGCATTTTACTGGCAGCGACTTATACACACTACATTACAGGAGTGTAAGAAAACAGAATTTATTTCCTTTTCGGGCACATGGTTCAGTTACAGTGATATCTCACCCAACACCCCTGTGTCTCACAAAACACTACTTCACAAGTTGTGAAATATCTTTCATGTCAGCTTACGGGAAAGGCGAGAGATGCACACTTGTTCATTTAGACACACAAATACATTTCGCCAGTTTCCAGTGCTCATGGGGGTGATGGAAAAAAAGAGGGAGCTGTCAAAATAGTTTAAAAGCTCTCAAATGGTTGGATTTCCAACTATTCCTACACGAGCTAAAGGGCAGCTTAGTCTTAGCTTATGATACATGGGCCAACACATAAACAGAGGGAGTAAGTCTGGCTGGTAGGACACACAGGGATGGTAAGAAAAGGTTGCAGAGGAGGAAAAAGAACTGCACAAATGAAGGATTTGACCTTTTCACAGAAAGACCTCTGTGTATTCGAGGTTTCCCCCAAACACATTCCTGCACTGTTGCTCTTTCTAATGTTTTACTTTTTTAAACATGAATCTCATGTTCGCAGTCATTCAATTTGTTGTGAAAACTTGCTTAGGCCTGCAAAAAAAAAAAAGTTTAACGTCCATTAATCAACAAGGAAAAGCCAAAGGTTCCATAATGTCTTCTATATTGTTTTATCTCTGCTAAACTTAAACTTAAGCAACAGATCAGTCACATTGTCTTTTAGATTTTGGTACAGTGGAATTGAAACGCTTCATTTTTGTCGCACTTTTTTCCAACGTTATTATTTATGGAACAGATGTGCACTCTGTTTGGTTGCCATTTAAACATTTACTTTAAATTCGTTCTGACATTACTTCTTATCGTTTCAAGAAGGGGCGGCCTTTTATCGATCCCATCTGCTTCGTGTTCACAATGAACACATGATAAGGAAGAGGTTCAGCTGGATCGTTCGTGATTACACGGAAGATATGGATTTCCTGGAACAACGTTCTTTCCACTACTAATTTTAAAAAAAAAGTAAAAACGAATTGAATTAAATGTTATTGATCACGGAAGTTCAAATCTGTGAACATCTTTCTAACTTTTACTTTGGTTATATATTATAACTTTGGTTATAATATAAAACATAAAATAAAACTCTGTCCATCGTGCAGCTTACGCCCCTTTTTGCTTATGCAGCACTCAAGGTAATTCATGGGAATTATATTTATTTATTTATTTACCAATTTGTCTTTTTTTCCATGTCTGGGGCTCCACACGAAACAACACAAGAATAAAACTTGTATCATTGTATTTAGGGGGAAAAGAAAACAAAAAAACCCACACAACATAATTTTTATTAGACATGCTTGAAACTCAAAGCACTCGGTAAAGATTAAGGAAAAGATTGTGGTATTGGTTAAATAAGATGAAGGTTAGGGTGGTGACTTAATGCACAATGTTTACTTTATGTGTAATATTTAACCATAACCAGATTTTTTTTAACCTAACCTAACCTCAACCAAAGCGTTTTCGTAGCCCAAACCTAACCACACACACACACACACACACACACACACACACACACACAGGGCTCATGATGTGAAACCTGTTTTCCGCTGTCAGTGCTCTGCACTTAGCATAGCAATTTAGCTTGACGGCGTTGCACGTCAGCAGTATTAGGAATCTAAATATAAATACTATATACAGTATTTTCTAAGATGATATTAGACCGACACACAATGTTTACATTACATAACCACATTTTTTTTAACCTCAACCAAAGCATTTTCGTAGCCCAAACCTAACCACACACACACACACACACAGGGCTCATGATGTGAAACCTGTTTTCGACGGTCAGTGCTCTGCACTTAGCATAGCAATTTAGCTTGACGGCGTTGCACGTCATCCGTGTCAGAAATCTAAATACTATATACAGTATTTTCTAAGATGATATTAGACCCAGGATTACAAATTAGACGTTACTGTCCAGAAGACACACACATTCAGGTGTTTCCTGGACGACGCTCATTTTCACATAGCATTTTTCCCTGCCTGAAAACCGTTGGCAGTACGTTCTCCATTCTCTTATTTGCCTAGCAATTAGCAGGCTAATCATGTTGACACACCAAAAGTTGGTGGAACACTAAATCACGCCGAGCAGACCAATTCATCTTTCACAGTAATGATCTACTTAGGACTGACCGTTGACCCAAATCACCCTGTATTTCAAGGCTTTTCCTTCACCTTTCAGTGCGAGAGTCTACGAGAAGAATGCCCACTGACTTTTTTGCTGCTTAACAGCAGCTGAAAGTAGAAAGACACACTTCTAAATACAGTATGGACCAAAAAAAACAACAATATGAGATAATAAAAAGGACGGCAGCTGCTGTGATGTTTTGGATGACAGCAGGGAGAGGAATCGTGATGTTCTGATGATAAGAAAACATCGCTGAGCTGATGTGTGACGACACATTTATAGCAACTTTTGTACATTTTGTAAAAAAAGAATTTTTTTTATCATCTTTACTAACAGTGAGCACAGAATGAATTTGTTCATATGTAATCTTTTATTTTGGCTTTATTTTATTTTTATATAGTATTTGTTTATGTGTACTTTTCCATTTTTTTACACATAATTTTTTTTCCCTATTTTCATTTCAAATGTGTTTATATGTGTATATGTATAAGCTTGATCTTATTTTCATTTTGTATATATAGAGTAAATATTGTTTTTGATTTGGTATATTGAAAATCAATCCTATCAGGTTTGCCCGTTCATTAATCTAAGACTGCTAGTATGAATACTAATGTGCAGCCAGTTTAAAATAATAAAATGAGTATAATATGTACCAAATGCTGTCATTATGTTAATGCAACCAAAATGTAATGTAATAATACAAGGGTTGCCTAAAGGTTGTGACAGAAGTAATGTCAGGAGAACATTAGTGCAACCAAAATAGAACGTTCTATAAAGGTTGAATGACGGTTGTGACAAAGGCTAAAGTTAGGAGAACTATAGGAAAACAATCCATGACATTCCCACAACTAAAAGGTAACATTCCCAGACTGTTGTGGGAACCAGAAATTGTTAGCAGGGCTTTGCAAAGCGATCATGAAAACCACAATTCTTAGTTAGTGTGTATAAAATGAAATTCTATATTACTTTATAATCACATGAGATAATATCAAATGTTGAGTTATTTCCCTGTCAAATTATTCCTTGCAGACCAATTAATCTTTGTTGAAGAGAGATAATTAATGATCTGTTAAAGACATGGCCACTGACCTAATTCCCCCTGCCTTTGTTGTACCTTTCAAGGCTATTCCTTCACCTTTCATTGCAGTAACTATGTGCGGAAAATTGCCAAATGCCAAATTTATACTACTTTACAGAGGAGAAAGAGTCCAAACACAGTTGAGACTAAATTAGAGCCAAAGCAGGAATAAATAGAATGAGTAAAATGGATGGGTGCTTCATCATAGACCTGTTGTGTGACTAATGATGATGACAATTATCACATTATCTATTATCTGATCTAATTTTGACTCATTCTTATATTGTTGACCAGCATTGATCAATTTCATAGAGCCTTGCTTTGAATAAGCTTAATTTATTTGAGTGTTGGCAAGAAACAAGTCATTTTTCCTCCACTGCTGAGGCACTTTTTTTCTCCCTCTTTTAAAATGTGTTACAGCATAATTGTTATTTACGGAAGTGCAGTGCATTCATTTGAAAAGTAGTAGTTGAGTAATTCATTTTTTGGTTTGTTTTTTTTAATATTTCTTTTTTTCTGTTTTTCTGACAAATTATTTTTCCCTGTTTTTCCATCTAATGTTGAGTAATTTTTTTCTGTTTTTCTGAGTAATTGTTTTTCCTGAATTATCGAGAACTCTCGCGTGGCTACGTTGAGTCACCACGTAGCCAGCCTGAATGCATTTCAAATGCATCATCTTGCATCCGTGGAGCGTGTGTAAAGTCGACGAAATAACGGTAATACCATCAGTGTGATCTCCCAGTGTCTTAAACCCAGATCAAAGTAAAACTTGATGAAACTAAACAAGATAAAGGAATTAATGTGTTTATTGTTTCAAATGCGCTCTAAACTCAGAAAAAGAAATATTCAGTACATCAGAAAAAAAAATTACTCCGAAAAACAACCATGAAAATAAATTACTAAGAAAAACAGACCAAAAAATAAATTACTCAGAAAAGCAGAAATAATTATTCCAAAAAACAAACCAAAATTATTTAGTGAATGCAATGCGCTTCCGTAACGAAAAAAAAACGGAAACGCACTCACACAGAGAGAAAGGCAAAACAATGTGACAAAGGGAGGACGAGGTTATACAGAAAGCTGTTTACTGTGTTCACATAATGTACCGATGACAGGTTACTTCCTTAATGTCTTTCACGGGACCTATTCACCCAAACTTCACAGGACTTGCTCTTGAGCGTCGCATAGTTTTTGTAGGCAATAAGTGAACACAACAAGGACTACGCAGTGGAAAGAATGGAAGGAAACCGTGACCAAGGTATTGGATAATCATATACATTTGTCTTTAATTTAGACAGCACACCAGCTCCAAACTTAAACCAAGATGTTTTCTGCAGTGATTTATGTCATCCATTCATTGTTTTCACTTTTGGTTTAAAATGACTTTGAACTTATGACCCTGCATGTGACAAAGGGAAGAGGCTGTACTTCTAATATCCAGACTTAATTGGCTTGTTTCTAAAAAAAAAAAACACTCATCGTGCTCATAAATCTAAAAAAGAAATCAGTTAATCATAAGCTTTTTCCATGACTTATGATTCACTTAAGAGGGCCACAAAACATGCAATTATCAGATTTGTTTGATGACAGTGTTTATAATGTAGCTAATTTGCAACTTTGTTCCTTCATAGTTTGGGTCCAAAACCAACACTTGTCACGACAATTTTCCATGTACACTGGAGATGGAAGTATGTTATTCTTTAAGGCATTAGCATAGAGGCACGGCCATGAATTTAGCTCATGGTGACATGAGGCCATGTGTCATAATAGGACATTTTCTTGTATAGTGTGAACAGACCACTGCTGTAACTGACAGCACAGGGAAGTGCCTCAGTTAGTTTGATCCATCTGGAAGACTAAACAAAAGACAAATGTCTTTGGTCTGGTCTTTAGCGGCTCTAAAGTGGCTCACTGTATAATTATCAATTTAAAGACTCAGCAGGAGAACGCAGTGTGTGTTTTTAGTTGTGCTAAGAGTCACACACCCGGACAAACTTTACCCACACATTCCATGCGTCAAACAGCTTTTTAAAAAGAAACATATGAAAGCTATAGGCCGTTATGCAATTATTTAAACGTTAACGGTGCACAGGTTTAGAAATGGTAAATAATTTTCCATCGTATGCACACTGTAAAGGGGCTTGCAGTTTTATAGAGAATCTTATAAAATGTTATTTAGAAAAAAAACATAGATGTGTGATGCACATGTTTATATAACTTCATATCAATGGTTTGCTCATTTCTCTACCGATTTAAATGGCAAATTTGACGATTCAGTGGTTAAATGTATTAAAAAACCCTACTCGCTACATGCAAATGAATACTATAAATCAAAGTAAACGGAAATCTACTAGAATTCAGTTTTACTTTATCTCTTCAGTGGTCAAACCGGAAAGGTGTTTTAAATCCAGATACATTCTCAAAAAAAAAACCCAAAACCTTTAATCCCTTAAAACATTGAGTTACACTTAACACATGGCAGTGGTCTCGCTCCGTATCTCCGCTTATCAAGCTACGGCTCGACTCAAAGACGAGAGAGGAAATACCAGTGACACTTGCTGCAGAGCAGTAATTTATGAATCAGCAGCAATATGCTAAAACACAGTGGACCACGTCTGAGGCAGACTTGAATTCAGTCAGTTCGTCTGCCCCGAAAAAAGGAAACAAAAAGACAACATCTCTGCACAAACAAGTCGACTGAAAGGATGAATGAGCAGAATGAAAAACAAAACGCATTGCTCAACTGCGACACTGGAACTGTTTTCACCAGCCACTGGCACAAATGTTGACTTAGATGTATTCTACTGAGGATTTGCAATCATGTTTGTCTTTCACAATCTTGTACCAATTTACTATTAGGTAATGATGAACAAAATCAACCCCATTAATTGCAGAATAAAACATTAAAACCCACCCAGAAGCAGCATGCATGGTTCTTCCTTTCTGAGGGGTTCTTCAAGGGTAGGCCTGTGGTCTGTCAACATTTCTGTCAATACCGAAGCCAAAACAGCACACAGCTGGCAAAAATTAAGGACCCTGAAATTCTATTACGGTAAAAGCCATTTTGCGTGTTCTCCAGCTTACATGGCGATGGTGGATGCCAGGTGACCTTTTATAGTAAGCTGAGGGGGGAACAAATGATAGTAAATCATGGGAACATGACAGGACACAAACACACACAGGCCTCCTAACTATGATGTAGTTGCAAACAAGTCAAGTTAGGTTTATTTGTACAGACCAATATCATATACAGTTTCTCAAAGGGCTCTGCCGGCCTACAACAAAAACACTCCCTGACCCAGAATGACCCAAATTCTGAGAAGACGAGGAAAAGCCCTCTGAAAAAAAACCTTGACGCAGAACAAAAACATCCAAAAACTCAGAGGTCCTTCCTCCAAAAACAAAACAGTGTGGTTGTATAAAGAAAGACGGCATACTTTACTGATATACAGGGCAATGGGCACATAATATGCGTTACTTATATGCCCAATTACATAGAGAGACGGGTGTGTACGTGGTGTCACAGTGGCATTTTGTCTAATGTTGGAAGCCAGACTTGCTATACTGTGATCCCTAACATATCATTTCAATTACACTACTAAGCTCAGGCATGGTGTAATTGCCTCTGCCATTAGCTGAGTGCATGTGTGTGTGTGTGTGTTGGGGGGTGGGCGTATGAGAGTGAGAGAGAGAGAGAGAGAGAGAGAGAGAGGGGAGAGAGAGAGAGAGAGAGAGGAGAGAGAGAGAGAGAGAGAGAGAGAGAGAGAGAGGGAGGGAGAGAGAGAGAGAGAGAGAGTGTACGTGTAAATCCTCAAGGTCAGCAGGTTCACACATTAAGGCTTTTCCTCCCAAAGAGTAAATTTAAGAGAAAGTGGCAGAGAATCAACATCACTGCAGTAAATCACCATTTATTCACGTTCATAGCCATGAATGTTTTCCCTGAAATTAATTAAAACACATACGTTCTTTCCCGAGCGATTAGCTTTAGTTTCTATCTGGAAAAATTGCCAGTAAATAATTTCATCACTGGAAATGTTTCCATATATGCCCCTCTTTTCTCGTGTTTCACTGTGTCACTCTTCCTCTTCCGACTTACTATCAGGCCAGGCAATAGCACAGTGAAATCCTTTTAAACAAACAAAACACAAGCTTTGTATTAACAAACAAATCACAAGCTTTATATTTCCTGTGGGCTGCCAAACCTGTGAGGGGCCTCTTGTGTTAAACTGTCAGCACTCAACCCACCACTCCCCACACTGAGCAAAGCTTCACCTTCCTCCCTTCCTCTCTCTATTTCAGTCTCCCATACACATAGTGGACATTACACAGATATGTACACACTGTCACAAGGAACCTAGTTTCACACACGGTGCAAGCCCAGGACAGGAAACTAAATAGGTTCCTATTGCAACCTAAAGAATTTTGAGGTAAAAGAATACACTGGGGGGGGGAACTGATTTTTCCAGGCAGACTGAGTTGCACATAATTGTCCAAGTTTTGCTTTTCACCAAAAAAGGAACACCCTTTTGGAAAATCTCCCATAGGCATTTTGCTGGCAGAAAGCTACTTTATTTACACTATATTTAGGCATTTAACCTAAATTGACAAAAGATGCACCTCAAAGAACTGAACAGACCACAGACAACCAATCTACTTTTTAGTGGCGCGGCGAGTGCCATTGTCTATCTTGAAGATTCGATTTCACCAAATGTTTCGGTGATTGCGATCATTCAATGAGGCCTCGCGCTGACTAACTCACGCATCCGCACCTACATTTTGAGGCAGTGTTATCTTTCCAGACACAAAATGACAATTATACCATTTTATTTGATAGGCCAATTAAAATAATGATACAGGTATCTGACATTACTCCAGAGCCTTAGCAGTTATCTGAAATTAATCGGCTTCCTCCGAGCTAATAATAATTGAGTTTTCGCCATGGCCGTATTATAAGCAGAGACGATGTTAGAAGCTGAAGCATGGTAGAGTGTCTGAGTGGAAACGGAGTAAAGCAAAGAGTTATAATGCCAACAATGATTTATTGCAAGCCCCTTGAACAAAGTTTAATTCCACTGTTAACCCGTCTGTCACACACTATACAATATTAGTTTTGCAGTGGAAGGTGAAACGAGGCCATAATTGAACCAACATAAACCTCGAATTGGCAAATATGGAGCTCCGTGTTGTATTACGAAAACAAAAACATCTTCCCTCGGCAAATATAGACTTATTTTCCACTATTAAAGATATTCAATTGAACAATGAATAGCTGAGGATGCTGTTTATCTACAATATATGTTTGTTAAATATCATTATGTCTCAATTTTGTCAACAAAGTCCTTTTCAAACTAACTTCACTAACTAACTAAACACTTCTCACAACATCTTGTAACAAATGTCCTAACGTTTCAATACCAGAACCACCAAGCTTACAATTGAAATGAATGTTTAAATCTTCGTCTCAGACACTAATTACACACGTTAATGTTATTCGTCATTTTCAAATGTGTTTTCGGTTTTAATTGAAATGGGGAACGTGACACATGAACGGCATTCTGTGGGTTCCTCTGCGGGAACTTTGCCACACAAGGAGAATGACGTGCAGTGTGATGCATCTTCTCTTTCACAAGACAATGCTATGCATAACAAGAAATCTGGTCTGGTGCTTTTGTCATGGACTAATGCCCCCCCCCGGGTCCTTGTCTACCATTTTGATGTGACCAGTGTGGTCTGTTTTCACTGCCCCCAGCCTTGCTGTGGCTCTGTCTACTCCTCGGCACTAAGAATAGACCTCTGGGTGTTGACAGGCTGTTAGCTCGTGTCTTACTGCGATGCTGTACTTGACTGGCTGCTGGACGTGGACCGCCATCTTCCACCTGCTGTGCCACAAGACTGGTGACCTTTGATGACGCTGTATAGTACAACTATAGTGGTGGATGTGTAGGGTCTCTTACGCAGAGAGACCTTTTGTGTCGGCTATATATACTGGCAAGTATAAGCGTTGCGGTCAAGCCGATTGATTTCTCCATATGACGAGGGTCTGTAACGATGATACTTTTGTAAAACAGAATTGTGGTTATTCGTTGTAACCCGAGTTATGTGGCTCCAGGTGCAGTTTCCTGTAAAATTATGGCTACAGGCAGGTTCTCATGGTCTTTTTGCTCATGAGGGGGAAAAAATAACCCTGAATTATTCATGTTAATACTTTGTTGGATTGATTTTCTCTTTTATTCTTTTCTTCATGGTTATATAATTACTACGTCGATGTGTTGAAGCTCTAGTGGAGAACTTCTGCCACCTCCATAAAAAGTGGACGGACTCTTCTGTAATAAAAACTCCCGCTCTGAAGCCTCGACTTTCACGATTTGACGATTTGAGTAGAATTCACAGAAGTCACCTACAACCAGGCATCTATTGGACGATACTAGCTGTCAATCACACTGGCGTCCATCCGTATGTGCTGTGCTCCTTTTTTTTTTCTTGTCTATTTTCCTTTATATGGGATCATAAATTACCAAATGTATATCATATTCTACTGGACTCCAGCCACAGGGGGCCACATCTATTGTACTCCGTGTGCCGGTCCCAAGCCTGATTAATGGGAGGGCTGCATCAGAAAGGGCAACAGGCATAAAAATCTCTGCCAAATCAAATGAGCAGCCGGAAGACAAAAAAAAAACCAAACATATGCTTTTGAAGAGAAGACCTGAAACTAGTGATTGAGACCATTAACTCCTCAGGAAAATGTTTACTGATGTTACAAATCAAGTGAGAAGTAGAATCATTTTCCCATAAATTTACTTTCTTTGTTTAATTTCCAAACTGGACTACTACATCAATTTTACAGCCTATGGTCACTACCAACTCTGCCAGTGAATCTATGCCCAAGTGATCCCACACCACCTCCGAACCTCTGCTAAGCAATTATCCTGTCAAACTGCAAAAAGTTGGGGTTTTTTTTAGCAGTAAAATCCACTGTGCTGTACCATGCTTCAACTGCTCGCAGCACGAGAACGTCGCCTATACTGACACGGGAATAAAATACAGCTATGCTGATAAACACATAGAGAGTCTCCTATGATTACTCATAGTGTGAACTCATTTGGCAAAGGCTTAAGAAAGTTAAAAGTTGGGTGTTTTTGTTAAAATCGTTAAACACTTTCCCGTATAATCTCGCAGTCAACACGTACACGAGCACAGGCACTGATTCAGCTGCTGTCTTGGGGAAGGCTGTTGATCCGCTGCTATATATTAACTTAAAGAGCATTTGCGAAATGAGTAAACATTAATTTCTACCACTTTAAGTGTCTGCAGTGTGCTGAACTGCGGTTAAGCGAAATGAATCACAGTTTACTACTTCAATGGATCGCAAACCAATTTCACATCACCGGAACACCGCACCACACATACAGTGAAGGATAAAAACCAAAGGCACGTAGGGGAAACATTTTGGTCCTGCTTCAATTACATTTCAAGCACACATCCATTCATATGAGTTAGAGGTTTCATGAAAATACACTTAAGTGTCCATATTTACCTAAGGGACACTGAGGGAGTGTCACTGTCTTTCAATGTATGAGTGGGAAAAAAATGACATCAGAAAAGTCGAAGAGAGAGAGAGAGAGACAGAGAGAAAAGAATAATTGTGTGTGAGTAGTGAAGAGGCCAAATGGGAAAGGAAGCAAAAAAGGAAAGGAAATGCAGAAAGCCCTTGGCCCCCTGCCTGCAATCTGCAATCTGCTGATGGCTAGGCTCGTGACGAGGAGGTGCACAGCGTCCATTTTTAGCGATGAGGTCATCTTTAATTAACAAAACAAAGAGAGTCAGCTGTGTCACTCCAATCTGTTATCTGCACCCGTGCTCAAGGACACCGTTTATCTCCATATAATTCAATCTCTTTGAATGAGAGCTTATCGATGCATTGGAGGGGCATTCTTGGTCCGTAACAATAACGGCGCTGTTACATAAACATGGGAGCGGGATACCACCGACTCTGATCAGAGAAGAAAGCGGGGCAATGAGGGAAGTGGAGTGGTATGTTGAGGTACGACGCATGTGACGATGAAGCGGAGCCGCGTGACATTCATTTCAATAATGAGCGTTACGGGCTGGGAGGAGAAAACTGGATCTAAAATAAGGGCAAAGATCAAATGGCTAATCTGTTTCTCAGTCTGGCAGTGCCAACATGAGGTGACATCATTGCTGTGTAACCATTAATAACGATGCTGCCTCTGTCCCCGCTCCTCTCCTCTACGCTGAGCTCGCCACTTCCTACGTTTTGTCTCCTCTGTTGATTTTTATTTCTTTGTTCTTCTCACTTCGCTGTGCCTTTTCTACATTTACATACAGCCTCTTCTCACTTTCCCTTTCTTGCCAACCCTTGTAATTTTCCTGCTCTGCCCTGCCCTCATTTATTTGTCATATTACAAATTCAGGTGTTGGACAGCGGTGATGCAACACCAATAGACTCACAGGTTTTTAATTAGCACTAAGTGTGTGCATTTGTGCGAGGGTTGTGGGAAGCACTGTACTACGCTGATGAGCGCTTTCACAAAAAAGTGTCACCTCAGCATAACTGTGATTTAAGGACAAGCCATGCAAATTAGCAGCTGACAAGACAATATAGGGATTCTGAAACGAGGTGATGGAATCCAGAAGCTTGCTGAATTAAGCCTTTGGTTTAGCCTTTAATTAGACAAATTTCATTACATTTTTGGCATGTTCCATTTATTCTGGGAACTCCCACTAAGATATATACAGGAATATACAGAAGTGAAGGATGTCTGACATTATAGCGAATAGGTCGGCCACTAATTATTCCCATACAAAGATGTTTTAATAGTAGATGGCTGTGGTGCCATAGATGACTAAAATTTAAATGAAACCAGGTTGGTGAATTAGTTCAGTTGCTGATTTAGAAGCAAAATAGCATCTGAGGCTTGTATTAGTAACTTGATCACAGGTTAAAAACACAGGTTAAAAGTGAATGACTTCCATTTCAGTAAAATAGCTCCCTTTCGCTAATTCTTTGTGGCTTTGAGTGGCGCTCTCCCATTTTAGCATTTCATGAATTGCCCGTTGTTTAAATCTAATTTCTTAATATCATCTGTGGTGATTACAAGCTGGGTTCACCCATTACTGTACAGGAATGCTGAAGCGACACTATGAAGAGTATGTATTAGCACTGCCTGTGTAACTGGCTCCACTGTCAATGCTGCCTCTGCCTTGGTGTGCCATCTAGAGGCCTGCATGAGGCCCAGTGAAATGGATCACTCATCTGAGTATGTCCATCACTGATGTGACATAAATCATACGAGAAGAGGCTTCTAAAATCAATTCCACAGTGTTTCCAGGACCCTAGAGCATGTGGAATGAAAAGTCCGAATGATAAGACTCTCTATAAGCTCGTATGGGCGTTGTTACATAAAATATTCACATACATAGACGAAAATGAATAAGGACAGTGACTGGGAGATGGAAGAGTAACAATGGCAGATAGTTCCTCTCCTGAAATTCACCTAAATCTGCAATTTTGTGTGGCGAATACAGTGTGCTCATTATAGCAACTTAACTTTTGGCAGGACAATATTTGTTTGCTTTTCTAACGTATACACTAATACTTTCCTAAGGTTGCAGCTTTCTGCGAATCAGACAAACACAGTTAAAAAAAAAGAATCCTATTTGCAAGGTTTTATTTGACTTTTGCTCCATACTTTGAAATTAAGCAAAAGTAAGTAGAAGGGAGTGGGTTGGGGAAGATAAAGTAATGTTATGTGCTTGTTGTTTTTTGCCACCAATTATCAGGATTTCTATAAAATCAGTCAATTCTTGTCAAGCTTACATCATTTCCCCAATCACTTAAGTTGACATCAGCTTCAGGTAACTTTAGTTATCAGTAGATAGACAGAAAGCACAGACATGACAGGCAAAACAAAGGGTTATAAGAGAAGGGGAGTTTATGGCGCCACAGTCGTCTACAGTCTATAGCTGTCTGAAGTAAACAATGCGCATTGTTGAGTGTGCTAAAAGAACCGAAGAATACTGCTATTGCCTGCCAATACGGATGCCAATTTAATATTCTTCACATCCATTACAAACTCACTTTTGAATGTGCCTTTTTCAGCACTTGAGAAAATCCACTCGATGACCTCATCTTCAACCACGCTTCATCTCAGTGACTCAGTTGCTTATATGAACAGGTGATCCCTCTCGGTCTGCTCCATCTGTACATCTGGCACTAGCGGGGTTTGAACTTCCTCACCACTAACCCTTAACTGTCTGCAGAAGCCCCGTTGCCACCGTCAGTTCTCATATCAAAGACGAAATTGGATGAAGGTTCTGAATGAAACACCTCCTATGGCTAAATTGTCCATCGTTGTATCTCACTGGCAGGACACTCTTCCTTTCTTGTCAACAATGTAAACTGTGTATCTTAGACAGCTGTGGGCTGTAAATGGCTAAACCATCTTATTCCAACACATGTAGTTGTAAATTCCTGAGCACCATGGGTCCCTTGGCACCAACTTCCTTCAAAATAGATGAGAGCTTCATTTCACACTCATTCTAGTGGTTTTGTTTAATGCAAGCAGATGACCCCACCTTCAACTCTGCCGCAAGGATGGGTCGATCCTGAGCTGATGATCACAGCCTCTCCATGGAGCTATCACAGGATGTCATGGTAAGGCTGTGTCTTACCCAAGTCTTAAAATGAAACCATTTTGACGCATTTGCCGCAAAATTCATTATTATTGGTGCACTGATAATTGCTGACTATATATGGCTCAAGTTGCAGTTTGGCGTGGCGTTTTCCCAGTGGGGTCTCTGCACTGAGGAATCAATAATGGCTGTGATATGACGCTTGAGTTTCCTCAAAGATCAGCAAAATGGCTGCATCCGAATGTTCTACAGGTTGAGGTGGTTCTACTGATTCACCTTGTTATTACAGTCAGTCGGCAGAGAATGGGCTCTTACTGATAGGCATGGGTTGCCTTAATGAAATATGGATTCTTATGGTGGTAGGGATTCCCATCATCTTGCCTGCAGGCTTACAGAAAGCTGTCTACACACAGCAAGTCGTAAAAACAATTTCATTTTTGCATTAATGGATGCAGAGGTCCATTTGAATGGTCATTTATTATCTTGGATTTAAAAAAGGAAATCATGCTCTGATTGGCTTGGGGTTGGTAAACAACAGATGGGCTTTTGCTGATTTACCAAAGGTTAACTTGCATGACCTTAAACCTATGTCTATTCATACATCAAACAGCACATTAATGACATCTTTGAAGAATAAGAAAGAAATCTCTTCTCTTCACGTCTCACACTAATACTTGTGAGTAGCAAGTACAGAAATTCCACAAAATGGCAAGAATTAGTACAAATGAAGCATTTCAAGTCATGAGATAGAGGTTCCAGTGATGTCAAGTTCAAAGGGTAACATGTGATCACATAGCTGCTGGTTCACATGAAGGGAGGGAAACCTGACTTTGGTAAATTGAAATGGGAGGCCTCATGGATTAAAGGTGAGTTTATCTTTCTTCCAGCAAGCAGACAACCTCTTATGATTAACTGCTAATCTGGACACTAGGAGCAACTCTGGTATATGTCAGAGTAATTGTGAAACGACAAAGATGAGCCTTATGTTATGGCATATGCTCTAAGGTGTTTTGGCAATTTATGCCTTAAACAGTCCTGAAATATTCATAGAAAACAACAACAGAACAGCTCCCCATGGTCTTGCTTTGTCAAAATATACATGGTTGTTCCAGTTGATCAAAAAAATACAACTTTAAGAGAATTCGCAAATGAGTTTCAAAACCCACATGTGAAAACCATCTGTGTTGCATACGCCGTAGATGGTCATAGATGCATGTTTCTCTCTTATGCTTTACAACCATGCAAACATGAGTCCAGACCTAGGTGGTGAGGTCTGTCAGTGATGCACCATGTCCATTTCAACAAGGAGATATATGGACTAAGGGCTCAGCTGGTCTCCTTGCACATCAAAGAAGCAAGACTATCTCCCAGTTACTGTTGACCTCAGAGAGAAAGATTTGTGAGAGACCAAGGGGAAACCTTCATGAAAAGATGAGTTTTTTGGTCAAAGAGCACTGATAAGTGGAGTTATTAATGGTTGTTACAGTTCTGAAAGAAACCAGTGATGCTACCAAATGGCCTCATCCCGTTAAAGTCTTCTTCCTTTATAAAGTACATCTTTATAAAAGACAAAGTAAGAGATGGAGGGGATGTTGCGAGAAGTCAGCAACAGATGTGAAAAGAAAACAATTCTTGTGGTGCTTGGTTTCTGATGCCAAGTGAGGAAAGCGCAAAGCCATAAAAGTTGTAAAATATAGCATATTACACATACAATTAACTTTTACCTGCTTTAACTTTAGGGTGATATTTTCTTGAGTAAAGTAATCATAGATGTAATATTTTCTTCTCTGTGTTAACCAAATTAACCGCTATTCAGTAAACATGATGATGACAGAGGAGAAATTGGCAAATTCCACTCCATCGGTCCATCTGCATTGATGGTAATAGAAATAGCCACTGAGCAAACATCATAGATCCTTGCACCATCCATCATTTTGATGCATCTAAAGCCTGCCCCACACGAGACGATAACTGTCCAGATTTCTGTCCCGATCCGGCCCTTCCGACAATCACTGCTACCTTCTGATTTGAGGCCGATTTGAACAGATTAGCTGGCCAAATCATCCTGTCATTGTGCCGCATCAGTCTTCCTGATTTCAAATCATAAGTTTTAAACATGTTTGATATTTACAACTAAACAACGTGACCACTCCGCAAAAACCAATGAGAGCGAGCTGACCGGGAAAATGAATGTTGCCTACCTTTGTTTAGAACCATAACTTGTACGAGCCAAGTTGATTCCGTCTCCTCAGCCATGACCTCATCCACAGCTTCTTTTGCGTTTCTCAGCACAAAACGTTGTGCACACACAACCGCTATTAACTAATGACGACGACAGTCTGCCTCCATGTCTGTTTATATTCCGAAGTCCCGTTAAATCAAGTGAGTTCCTATGAGATCCCGAATCTCCTCCCTGAAATCATTTGATTAAATGCCAAGTGTGTGGTCCTGCGTCTTGACTGGGTCGTCCAGTCTGTGCTTTCTCAAGATTAAAACATTGAAAATCGGTTACAGAGTTGGATGTGTCTGTGGTTTCCCAAGTTTTTAAAGAGAAGTCAGATTTGAAAATGTATGGGGCAGGCTTTAGGAAGACACTTCCAATTTCCCCTTTGCACTCATGTACACTGCCAGAAAACATAAATCCTTGAGGTATGCTATGTTCCAAACAGAGGTGTGATATCATTTCTTGAATTTAAGTCAAGCAGACGGGAGTCACATAAGCAACATATATGGATGTTAGCTCAGAAAAGGGGATACTATTCACAGACAAGATTCTCAAGGACTCTTTGATTACATCGTGATTCATCCAGGAAGCTGTTACAGATGAAAAACCCACGCTGAAAGCCTATTACATCATTTGAAACTGCTTCTAAACATGTATAAAAGTGTCACCCAAGCTGCTGATGAACCTTCTGCATTCCAAAACAGATACATCACGCCATCTGCAGTGATAACTGGAGTGATAACAGGGCTTTGGAAGTTTTTAAACTGATCCCCACATATCCCAAGAGGCGATGACATTCAGTTCAACTGCAGTTCAATAAGGAAGGCTACATCATATATGGCTACATTTAGGCTTTTGAGTGAGGGCCAGGATTGGGGTTATACTTTCAGTGATCATATGGTAAACTTGGAAAAATGGAAAATTAAATGAACTTTGCGAACATAAACTGAATTGATGACACATCTGCAATTGGTTTCGCAGCAGGTAGCACACATTGTTTCCTTGAACCTGGAATCAATTCTTTGCAATCTATGGAAACTCTGAAGCTGGAAAATACCTTTCGTCTTACCGTCATATGAGTGACCTTAAAAACGTCCGCCGCAGGAGCGATACAGTCTCCTCTGCTATTGTAGTCTAGACAACACTGACAGAGAAACATGGCTTCAGGAACTAATTGAGGGCTGAAGCCAAGTGCCTGCGACTCTAGGCTCCCTGTCTGCCATCTGTACGAGTGTGCACATGGCTAAATGTGTGTTCTGTGAGTGTGTGAGTCATGCTAAGCATGTCTAAGTATTTGTGTGGCTGTCTGTTTGTCTTCCTCCCTCAAACACTGGCATGAAGCAGTATTTCAACTTGGCGATGAATGCGGATGCAACCCTTGGCTTCTGCGGCTCCAATAGCCAACTATAGCCCTTCACCCGCAGGTTCCACTCTAAATACTGACAATAATGGAAGTAGGTAATACATTGCATCTCTCCAACACATCATGTTTAATCATTCTTTTGTTGTATGTTGTGTCTAACGTTTGTTTTCATGATTGGATGTGAGTAACTGAAATGGTCCATGTCCAGCTCCACAAAAATCCAGGTTGTACTTCTATTCAAAAGATTATATTTTGGGTTTAGTTTTGTTAAAGTTTACTCGTAAAAACTCTGAAAGTCTGAGGACATGCACTAACATAACCTTTTTTGTGTTTTTTTCCAATAATATCCCAGCTAAGGCATTTTTTTAACTGATCCTGAACATGCTTGACTGCAAGCTCACCGGTACAAATCATCCCACAGTTTTACAGAAAAAAAAGAACAGGAAAATGAAGGAGAAACACTTGCTGTTTCCACTTGTTTCCAGAAAACCACCAAGATGTCCGTGAACAAAGTTTTTATCCCAAAACTACTCCATCAAGGCTGCTCAGCTGCCAACAGTCGACTCGTTTCTCTGGCAGCTTCCATAGGGGAATGTGTGTGTGTGTGTGTGTCTGTCTATAAAAGTCTATTTATTATATAGGTATTTATATATATATATGTATATATATATATATATATATATATATATATATATATATATATATATATATATATATATATATATATATATATATATACATATATATATATATATAGGTAAGCCTGGTCTCAAAGTTTAACTGAACTTCTGTTGACAGCTTTTGGTTTCATTATACAATTTTCCATTTTCCTAGACAGTGTACAGGGTGTGTACAGGGAATACAAATACAGTAATTTCAAAATAAGTGTGAGAAAGTTATACTTCTCCACCATGATGCTGTTTTTCATTTCGCTGAGTCTGGGAAACACAATCTCAACATTTTAAAAGGCTACTACATTTTATTAATCGACCATGGCAATACCTTCCAACAATTAGCAGGCTCAAGCTTTGGAGAACAGAAATTTCCGCAACTTTCAATAATGTAGAGGAAAAGTTTATGGAATAGCATACTTCCTGCCTGAGAAGTACAGTTTTTAAATAATCTGTGATATTTTTGTTTGTGTGACATTTTTTACCAGCTGCCCTGAAAAATGTCTGACAAAACAGGTCAGCGGGTGAACAATAACTCGCAGGGGAAACTTTTTTGTCCCTGTTACTTCTCATGGTTTATAATTAGTTTAGTTTGTCTTGTTTATTCAACGTTGACCGTGTAATCAAGCAAAACCGACTGAACAGCAAAAAGACACTAAGAGAATATGACGACAATATGAAGACAAATGATGAAGGTGATTACTTCTAATCTATATACTAGACTGTCTATAATGACATGATTTATAGTGGTGACTGGCACATAGCAGAATGACTCACCCACACCATCTGCCCCTTCCTACATCACCTCTGCCAGCATGCCTGTCTCTAGCGATCTGTATCCTCCCTTTGCTTGCTGGTGCCCACTCTTCATCAGCTCTCTTCCCAGGGGTGATAGATGACCTGTCCAGGCTTCCCAGTGACTAAAGCTAGCTTCCTCCAGACCACCTAATTTCTTCAATGTTATTAAAGTTCTATCACCCTTCTGCTGATTCACCCCAGACACTCATCGCAACTATAACCACTTACCTTGCCCCACAGCACATTGGTCAGAACCATTTACAGCTTCTGATAAGTTTGCCTGTCATTTTTACCCCATCTTCAGCCTCCCTCTGCTCTGTATCCAAAGACCAAAACTTTGATCTTATTTCCCAATTACAATTGTAACCGGAACTTTCACATTTATAGTGTCCTCATCGCTGCTCCTCAAACATATTCTCTTATGTAATCGCGACACTTTATTGTCCCGTCTGCTTTCACCGTCTGCTCATCATTGGATAATTGTTTTCTCTCAGCGCGGTCAACAATGTACGTTTGCAGTCAAAACATTAACAGGGAATTTTCAGAAACTTTGCCCAAAACTCAGCTACTCAGGAGGTGATCGTGGGATTCAACTCATTTCTGCAATTTAGAGCCTTTAATGCCGTTAATCTCCTCAAAGTAAACTTAATTTAATTTGGTGAGTAAACAAAGCGCGGTGGACTTAGTGGTCAGCTGAGACCGTATGGTTAGAGTGGACTTGAAGCAGAAAGCTTTCAAGTTTGAATGCGCTTGGGATGAGTGAATCCCTCTCCATCCACACCACACCAGAGGTGTATATAAATAAAGCAAGCAACCCCCAACCTTGTGCGGCTGAAAGCTGCTCCCATTATGTATTTGTGTGTGTGTGTGCACTAATGGCTTACATGCAGAAATGTAATTGTGTAAACATACCCTAAAAGTACATTTTAATGGAGAAATTTGGGTAATTGGTTAACTTCTTATACGAGCAGAATAAGGGGAAGGTTTGATCTAATAACTGAGGAAAATGTTCCAAATGAATTTCAAGCCAACAGACAGACTGGCTCGCTTACATGGAAATTCAGCGATATAAAAGTTAAAGTAAAAAGACTATATTAACTCAGGTTTTAGATTTAGTTTTTTTCTACCTGTGTAGACCTCTGCCTCCATGGGGTCATCCACTCGTTTGTGCTGGATGATATAGTCAGAAATCTTGCATCCAATCAGAGGCTCCACATCCATCCACTCCAGGGCCACCATTGTGCTTGAGGGCTCCAGATAAGGGGCTAGGCGCAAACTAATGGATCAATACGGACAAGACAAACATTAGGCACAGAGAAGTCAGATACATACAATATGACCGATGAGATCTAAAGCCAAGCAAAGCAGTACATTTCAGATTAAACTGTGTGCATGCATGCATGCGCCAAATGTCCAAAAATATGGACATGAATCGAGAGTGGAAAAGTAGTCATCCCATGAGGTAATTTCTATGTTGAAGCAGAAACAGTCATCTGCGCCAACATCTCACTGGACAACAGGATGGCAAAAAACATCTTCAAACAAAACAACATTCCAATGCCACCTGTTCTCCAGCAGTTTGCCTCGCGCAGTTTTCTCTTTCTAATTTATCAAAAGAGATAAAAGAGCAGCTTTTCCATATCGTGTGCCCTGCAGCTGTGTCTGTGACAATGGTGTGAGAGAGACAGTGAGGCAGGTTATCCTTCTTTCATAAAACCATAGACAATAATAATAATAAGAATACGTGCTGCAGTTTTGTTTTTTTTAAGTCTTACACTCTGCTGCTGGTCAGAGTGAGAGATTTGGCTGCTGCAATGTTCGTGCCAGCAGCGTGAGCCCACACAAAGCATGACCAACACTCCTTAACCACAATGCACAAAACAAACAAAATGACCATAAAAGTAACTCCTTGTGCAACACTTATGTGACATAATCTAAGTCTCAAATATAAGTGCAAAAAAAGCAAAAACAAACAAACAAAAAAACAAGACTTTTGATAAAGCATTGCTAAATCTCAATGCAATTTCCAAATAGTTTTTGAATTGTAGTTACAATTGTTCATTCTACATTCTGGAAACAGTATGTATTGTTACGAAGCACTCAAATCTTGAGCCAATTTCGACATGGCACACTGACATGAACTGAACCACATTAGGAAAGCCCAAGCTATAAAATTAGGAATCTATTTATCTTAGCATTACAAACCAGAATGGGACCTTTATGATCCACTAACATTAAAATAAAATAATTTATTTAGGTTAGGACATCTTAATAAAATTATATTCACTTGAATGTTAGATAATGTCCAGTCTATGGGTCACAACTGATCACAACAGGTACAGTAAGTCACATTATTGTTCATGCCATTTTGTAGTTGGACGATGGCATCATCTCCATTTACCAACAATGACATTGTGACACATGTTTGCATGAAGAATTGGTCTAACATCAGCAACTTTAAAAACACAAGTTCTGAGACTGAGTAGTATTTAAAAGTACAAATTTGATTATAGTTGATATATGGGCAGGGCCTTAGCAAAGAAATGATTACATTGGGTGCAAATGTCATTAGGTTTTGGATCTCAGAATGTTTTATGGATGATACACTATATTTTATTCTTGTTAAGCTTTTATTATTATTGAACACTGGTGCCCAGTATATGCTGGCATCCATCCTGGATCTCAGTATACCAATAAAATATGCTTGGCATCTTTTAAATACTTTAAAGCCTCATCCTCGGAAGTATCACTCTCAACTTCCTGTTTCTTTTCAAAAGTTCTCAGGACAACAATAGCTAGGTGACTCACTGAACCCTCACGGGTATTATTAGGACATCTTGAATGGAAGAGTGTTCTTTTTAGAGGGGTGTAAGAACTGACTGACAGTTATTATAACTTTGGGGACTGTACTTTTATCTACAACTTCCTCAAGTGCCTCAGACATCAGAAGAGATGTGTGTGTGTGTGTGTGTGTTGTGTATGTGTGTGTGTGTGTACACGTCCACATGCAGTGTGCTTGCGGTGCATCAGTGCATGCATCCATGAAATCCCTCATGTGCTGTGCATGACATCCTAGGTGTCATGGTGTCACCTCACACTTACATTGGCTTCCTGAGGGGACTGCAGTTAGGCAGGCCATCTTTGCTGAAGGCACTCAGGTCACAGCGACACCAGTTATCAATGACATCGCCCTTTCCAGCACACCAGTATGAGCTCATTGTGGCGCTTTTGAAGGCCTGTAAAGGGTAACAGGTGAGAGAAATGCAATTATCTCTTTGAACATTAACTCCCCGTCCATCGACGCTTACCCCACCCCCATCTCTCGCCGACTCACCTCTTTCACCCCCATATCCAGACACATACACTCAGGCACACACGCATACTACTGACACACATATATATGATGACTTTCCGATGACATATTCATTTCCTTTTACCTGCCACACTAAAAAGAACCATGAGTGCCAACATGTCAAATCTCAGCCTTTCTTTAACAGCCCATTGAGGAAGTGAGCGCTATCCAAATAGTCCCCAATCAAAGCTAGTCTCTCTCTCTCTGTCTCACACACACACACACACACACACACACACACAGTGACCTTTTCATACCCACCGTACCCAATTACCAGAAGGCAGGAACATCTCACTAATATTGACAAGCTTACTCTGTGATATCATGGATGCACTGTGACTCTTTTATGATGGAGGTGTGAAAGCTGTGACACTCCCCACCTCCTCCATTCTATGTGTCTCTTTGTGTGCGCGCGCGTGTGTGTAAGTGGGTGCGTATCTGTCGGCGTCGCTGTCGATCTGTCTGTGAAGGCGATGGAGGGGGCGGGTAGTGAGATGTTAGGAGATGATGTCATCTCCTAACATCTCCTTGTGCTGCTTCATTAACGGGTGAAAGAGAAAAAAAAATCAAAGGCAGAAGCTCAGTCATTCTCTAAAAGGCAGCCAAATGCCAATATAATCGTCAAAGTAATAAAGTATAATGTCAGGGCTTTCCCTAAAGCCACAGCCATGATATAGAGTGAGTTCAAGGGAGTTCGCCAGCCCTCTGGCTCCCCCTCTCACACCGTGGATCAATGGCGTACTCAGCTATTTATGTGCTCTGACCAGTTGGTAGTGCAGCCTCACGCAGACAAGTTTGGAGACGTGCTTGATCATGGTCACAAAAATAGGACACTGGAACCGTGCGGAAAACCTTCACTGGGTAACAGGCATCCAACAAAAAGGAGAGAGTAGCCACACCTTTGTTCCAATACACCATGACAGCCACTTATCCTAAAACAAAAGAAAGAGATGAGACCACACACATCTTAAAGACAACCACGCACATGCAGCTGGTATCCATGGGCTCATGCGAAAACACACTTCAATTAATGATTGATTTCCACAGTTGGTTGTTTCATTTCTTTGGAGAAATGCCAAGGGAGATTTCTGCAGCGTGCTGATTAGTGAATGTGACATTTGAGATGACTTTGGGCATAGTCCTGACCAGAAAGGCAGAGGGCTTGGCCAAAAACGAGTCAGGGTATGCACTCAGAAGCTGATGTTAGCATTTCCACAACACTGTATTGTTAGCTGTAAAAGAGACTAAATAGTCTTTCATGGGAACTGACTTCCAGTACCACTCACTTTCATGGAAGGTAAAGGATCTTGAGAGTGAAAATTACTCTAGCAGTAGAGGAGGGAAGAATGAGAAAAATAAGCAAAGAGGCTAGAAAGACTAAAGGAAGTTGGCCCAGAAAAAAGGTATTAAAGTGTAGATTCCTGTAGCTCCCCATCTTACAGTGGGACCTTCACCAGTCAAGGCTTATCCTCCAATACAAGCCTTTCTCAATTAGTCTGCTGAATGAGCAGTTATTATGGGGGATAGGCAATCACTGTAAGCCACGGACATATAATAACCCTTCGAAAGTTGTACAGTTTTCTTCCCTTTGCCCGAACCCATGTGGCTCAATGCCGTCAGAAAGCAACAGCAACAGGGGTCTTGCCACCTCTTGTCGATGGGAAGCAGGCCACAGGCGAAGACAAGAAGAAAAACCTGGGCTCAAGGTCTATGTATGTGTGCAGACTAGGCAAATATGAGAAAAGACCTCCACTGCCAGGGGCAAAAGAGAGAAAGACCACAGGACGGCCATTCGTTTACCAGCACCAGATTCCTCGAAAAACCCCATATGGGTCTGTGCGCTTGATTGCATGGCTGCACATGTGAAAAATAGACAAAGCGATTACCACCGTGTTTATGTTTGAAGAGTAATGCAAGCCAGTCTCCACTGGGTAAACAGGGAATCTAGTTGTGGTTTACAAAATGAGTTGAGGGTTGGGTGGGGACACAGGGGTGGGGGATCTTCTTGCTTTAAAAGCAAGGAGATGAAATAGTATATGATAATAATGTCAAGTGCTTGGTGGTGAAAACGGTGATATGTCCTACTGATGCAAGGAAAAGGAGCCAGGGACACCAAGGACAGGAGGCCCAGGAGAAGATACTTCTGTTTTCAGTGTAGTTAGTAGATATCATATACTTTATTGATCAACCAAAGATCATGCATTTCCCAGAACACTATAGATCCATGTACATTCTGCGTTGGATATCTTGCTCTGTGCATCACATCAAATGGCAAGTGTTTTGACAAAGAGGGTCCTACCAAGCAATGACTGTAACAGTGTAAGACAGCTTTTGTGCAGTCAGGACAGCTTTTCTCTCAGGCATCAGTGATCGGTGTCCCTATGGTGACAATAACACATGGCTCTCTCCTTTCACAAATATGCCACAACCCATCTCAATTGACCTTATTGATACTGAACAAATTGAGCTGAAATACAATCACCCCTCTGCTTTGAAAAAGAAGACAAGATCAGTGAATAACCGCCGAGGATCAGCAACAACACCAGTCATGAATTCCAAGCCTTTATGTCATTTAGGCCTTGCAGACTCACTGGCACCAAAATACTATTTGGACCTTTCACTTCCATAGAAGCCTGTCATGACTTACAAGAAGGCAAAGGAGGCCACTGTGACCTCTTTAATGTATTAATCTGTTTGTCTAGTCTAAGCTGACCATATTACTGTCTGTCTTCGGAGGCTAATACATGAAAACACTGGCCAGCTGGCCCGCAGTATTGATTTATAAGACGATCACCAGTGGTTGTAAAGGGTCTAAGTCAGCACACACAGGGCACCATCAATGGAGACCTAACCGTGTGTGTGCAGGCACAAATGCGTTTATGTGGCTCTTCCAATCACTCAGGGCTAATGGTGTTAACCAATGGCCACTTCTAGGAACCTTATCAAAAGTAGTACTTCCAGGAAATTGGACACTGGGGCCAGATGGAGGGTTGGTTCACCGAGAGGTTGATAGGGGTTTGCCATGTCACTGCAGAATCCTCAAACAGCAGGTATTGTTTTTAGGTGAGCCGACTCTGTCTGAGGTTTGAATCTAATAGGACTTGACATTTGTAGCGATGTCAGTTGGCCTGTTCGTCTGCTGTCTTACTTGTGTCTCGCAAAACAGCAACGCAAGCCAACAATAACAAAGCCAACACAGAAAGAGGACAAACCAAAACTAAAAAACAAATCAATTTAGCCTTCAGTTATGCTTTCAAAGCAATGTCAGAGGGAACACTGGGATATTATGATTTGCATATAACTTCCATCAAGTGTCTATGTTTTTTTTTTGCTTTTTTTTAAGTCAATCAAAATAGTATGTACACTTTCTTTTATTCAGTCCATTATTTAGAATGGTAGTCTATATTAATATAGAAAGATGAGAACTGTTAAAATTTCAGCTTCTTCACAACACTTGCAGCACGTTAGTATTGTGTGATGGCCAGTATTGACCTGAAGGAATTGCAAAACCTTAAATGAAGTTTGGACCAAGATTTGGAACAATCATTTCAGTTTTTGTAACCTGAGATGAAGCTTTTTATACTTCAGCCATGACCCTTGCTTCACAGAGGCCACCATGTTTCTACAGCAGCTTGCACAGACATGTGTTTTGTATTTCGCAGCAGAAGCTCTACATCACAATCAAAGAAGAATGGCTGTGTCCACATAAACCCGATGCATAAACCAACAAAGAAGAACAAGGAAATCACATAGAGACTAATTAAGCGATCGCCAGAGCCACTTCTGAAACTTTCCTTTAAATTTATTATCTACAGTACATAGCACAACGGTTATGTAATACTGCTGGTGTAATTTGAATTTGTGTCCAGCTGTAGAACAGTGAGTGTTGCCATAGTGGCCATATAAGGTCAATATAAATCTGTTTTATTACATAGGTGCTATTTTTTATGGCTATGTTTACTCCTCCAATACTAGGGAATGGTAAAAGTCAAGGAGGTCACCAAAAGCACCTTCTCTTACGTCGTGCAAATATGTCCTGCTGTGTAATGTCTGTGTTTGATGCAAGCACATTTTCGCTCCTCTGTGGCCCCCTGAAGCTATACAAGACACGGCCCCATAAGTGGCTGCCGTGTTATGGTGAACGCATGGCAGTGGATGCTTGGCAAGATATAAGCATTCTCACCCATTAGACTCACGACCAATTTGTTCGAAAGGTTTGCCATAATTCAGTCACAGCCACACAGGACATAGGGCCACTGGCAAGCTCCACAGACGAAAGCTTATTTATTTATGCGCTGAGGTATTTTTCTCTGGCATTAAAACAGGGAAGTATCTGTGTGCGTGCATGTTTATGCGTGCACAGCAGGCCTGTAAGCAAGACCACCTTAGTCGAGTCCAGGTCAAATCCAAGACCGGTTCCAGTCGAATTCAAGTCAAGACCAGGTTTAAAGCTAGCCAAGCCTGAGAACAACAGAGCAACGTGGGCAGTATTCAATACCAAGACAAAGCGGGAGTAAACCGCAAACCTTTCCATCCAAATGCAAAACATATTAGTTATATCTCTTTGACAAATGTAGCTATACCTGCAACCAATGCATGCATTATAGTACTTTGAGAGAGTGACATTTACAGGTTGTAACAGGTGAGTTTGTTTACATTGTTAGAAAGGTAACCCACTGCCATCTGCAATAATACAGCAGTCCCTATAACAACAGTTGACTGCGGAGAATGTGGATTATCATGAATATTGGACCGAGAGTTTAGGCTTCATTTTTTTAAAATGTATGGGTGGGTACAAAATATGGCAAAGGTTTGAACCAGAGATACTTTACGAGGTGCACCGACTTTATCATGTTTTCATGCACGTAACTAATCTGTAATGGCTGGATCCGTCCTCCATGTTTCTTTTCAGTTTGGGTTATGGTCTTTTCCTGTAAGGCTAATTTGCGTTGTAACAAAGCCCCTCTCTGGTTTGATAATGAGAAGATTGATATGGCAGGGCCATGGCATGTCCTGTCAAACAGTCACGCAGCCTGGGAGAGGCCACTAAAAAAAAAGATAGAACAAAAGCACAGAAAGCGATGAGCGATTGTGTGTAGAGATGCAGGATGTTGCATTCTGTATTGTGTGTCTCTAATTTAATATACTGTACACATGTCCCTTTTAGACTATAGCAAAGACAGTTGCAGCCGAGGGAAGGGAGAAGAGAAAGAGAGGAGCAGAGTGATGGACTCCCCGCCCTCTCAAGAGGTCGATGACATCAATAAGAAGCTAATAATCCTGCCTCAAGCTTCCTCAGAGGGGCTTGCCAGAGCAATCGACTGCAGTCTACCCCTTCTTTGTGCCTTCAATTCTTTGGAGGTGTGGTCTTATATATATATATATATATATATATATATATATATATATATATATATATATATATATACATATATGTATATATATATATATATATATGTAGAATGAGAGAGGGACATAATTGCATACTTGCAGTGTTTTTGCCTCTGTTATTTGTTATTGTAGCCTGCAGTAATTATAGAAGGTAAGGTAATTAGATGCTTGATTGGGGAGAGTGAACCAGTCTGCTCCCCATGGCGCGTGCATATGTGTGTGTGTGTGTTGGGTGTGAGTCACCTGCATCCAGCTCTGTGTTGGCGTACACATGCATGGAGGAGACGTGCAATGGATGTTAGGTTACAAGGCAATATCAAAACAGGATGAAATCCAAAACAGAGCAAAACACGGTGAAAGTGAAGCCCCTTAAATAGTAAAAGAAATCCGATGTGATTAACTTTCACTGCAAATAGATCCACAGACATCACACACAGGATGAATCATTAACACAACACATGTTCATTAAGCTCATATTAATGAACCATACACATATGATATGTGCATGGTTGCTTCGAAACACAAACACACACATATATCTCACACATTGATTTCCCCACAAGAGGAGAGAACCATGATGTCATCTTTTTTATGTCCTCTGTATTACAGTGTGCATTTCTAGTGCCCACAGTTAACCAACTCATGCCACCTTGAGGTGAATTGTTACAACTGCATCACCTCGATGACTCTATGGACACACATGCCATGAAAAGGAATAAACTGCCACCACCACAAGGCATGAGGTAAGAATTTCTCTGCGACGAGTCTTTGAAAGGAATACGGTTGAAGGTGCACAACGACAATTTAAGACAATTTCAATCATGTCAAACAATATATGTAATGCAATATTGCAATGATAGAGGGGATGATAGCTCATTGTATGTAAATGTATCACATCTCAACCTATTCTTCATATATAAGGTCCCCTTTTCCTGCCTCCAATATCTACACATGCACACACAGGTTTGTGCAGCTATTCTTCTTAGGACACTGCATTTGCTTACATTCATTTGGATGGCCCAAACAAGGCACTATACCCAACCCTAACCCTAACCTTACCTTAACCACAATTCAAACCATAGCCCTAAACTTAACCAGTTTCTCAGAAATCAGGTTCTATCTGCCTCATTAGGTCTAGGTTTTGGACTCTATTTGAGGACTACTAGTCCTGACAAGGTTAGTATTATGACACACACACACACACACACACACACACACACAGAGGGAGAGAGAGAGAGAGAGAGAGAGAGAGAGAGAGAGAGAGAGAGAGAGATCACTTTCTCACCTCTTTGGTGACGTTGTCTTGGACCAGACTATAGAGGGGCACCACACGGCTGACTTCCAGCAGCACAGGAATGGGGGAAGGCTGCTCTCCGCCTTTGCCATTACCACTGCGGCCTCTTCCTGACACCATGGCCTGGTGATGGCACAGGTGGCAGCCAGTTGGGCAACTTCCCTTCTCCTCACAGCGGATCTCCACCCCATTTACCATGTCATCAGACAAAAGCTGGCTTTTCTGCAGTGCAGACAGGTAGCTGATGAACGTTACAGACTTAAGCTCTCGCCGCCCGCCGCCTCCAATCCCTTGGTCTGTTGCCTCTAGAGGGGGGTAAACAGGAGAGGAAAGATGTGGTATTTGGGCAAAAATGGTATTTACTTGCTACCAAGGTAAAGAAGAAAACACAACAAGTAATCCCTTAGTGTCACCAGCTTTCATAGACAAAGGATAAATTGCAGGTGGTGGGAGGGAGGGGTGCCACTGGGTCCTTCTCCTGAGTGTCAATTAGCACTGTTTGATGTTCTCACTGGAGTTTGGGGGATTCACTGTCATCATTTCCTCTTTCAGTGAGAAAGCAACACACCATGCAGCAAGAGGAGGCAGACGTGTTTTTCTTTCTGTTTGCATTACAAGAATACAGGTGGTAACAAAGTGTTTTAAAGGTGGAATTATTGGCTTATTTGGAGCACAGAGGCCTTAGCAGTGAGTGCTATGAAATGTGGAGAAACCATATTTGCAAGCTAACGCACAACAAGATTCCATTTGAATATCCGGAGACAGTGAAAGTGAAAATGATTTTTTTTGTGCAGGCTCTCGGAGTCAGCAGAGAGATAATAGACAAAATAAATCACAAAGGACAAAGACGTTCTAAATCTATACACACAATGAACACTGTAAAGTACAAGTACCGTTGCTCGCATTTCTTTTGCACTTTGTTCTGATATGAAAAATAGCACGAGACAAGAGCACTGAGGTAGAACGTCTCTGTGCGACTGATTTAAAAACAAGTCTCTATGTGACACAAATAAAAATCTTTGATCTAAGAAAAAAACTCCGACAGAGATACTGGATACTGTGTCGTAGATATAATCTTTTCCCCTGTTATGTCTTTAGCCATCAGCTTGACTGATGGTTAGAAATAAGCTGTTATACAAACATGCTTTGCAGAGAGAGTCAACTTGGTGGTGTGTTTCCCTTCATAATGATTAGATCAATATACATATATACTGTATATGAACTTTTAGTTGGGCTATTATCTATTTAATATTGGTTAAGTTACATCACACAAACAAGCACATTTAAAGTATATTTTAAATTCATAATGGGTCCCAGATTCTGTTTAAAATGACAAGACAACTGTAATGGATGAAAGGAAAGAAGACTCACAAAAAAATACAAAACTAACTGAACAGACTGAACGACCAAGTAAAAGCAACAATTTACGAGCACGCATTAAAAATGGCTGGAGGTAGTCAACATATTTATGTGACAAATCTAATAATATGTATGTCATTTTAAACGAGTCACATTCAAACCACTGACCACTGAGTTCACACAGGGCTGATAAAGCTTCACACAACTCCTTCCGTGTTCGTGTCTGTGGTGACACAGAGCGATGCATATTTTTTACATCACAGCTGATGGAGGGAAGGTGGAAGAATAGCAGCTACGCTAATAAAGTGACACGGCAGCGAACTTCAGGATAAGGGATCCCCAGTTCTGTGAAACACAAGTGTATGGCAAGCCATTTTAACATTTAATAGGTAGACGGGATATTAACTACTGATATCTGCAACGTCATTTTTACTCGTCAAATCTACAGTTATAGATATCTGCTATTTAGTTTTTACTAGTCAGAATGACGTCACTTTTGCCTATCGTGTGTGGGGTTTGTCACTACATCTACAATTCAGTTGCAGATATCCAAAACGTCATTATGACTAATCATAATTCAAGTTCAAGATATATTTAATTATCCTCAAATTGAAGACATCTACAGTGTCCTTTTTTTTTTAGATATCTTGAATTAAGTTTCAGATAGTCAGAATGAAGTTGTAGATATCCCGAACATGAATTGTGACATATCTGTCTGTAGATATCTGAAAATGGAATTACAGATACGTATATCTACAACTGAATTGTAGATATCTATAATGTATAACATGTATATACATGTATATAACACATGAATGGCAAAAGGGACGTCATTCTGACTAGCAAAACCTGAATTGAAGATATCCATACGTTTTGACTAGTAAGAATGACATTGCAGATATTTGCAATGGTAATTCCAGACAAACTGTGCAATTAAATGTTAATTTTTTAAATTAAATGAGTGAGGTAGTGAGATACCAAAAGGAATGTTGAGAGAGAATGATGGGATATTATGGCCTTAAAGTCATCCTTTCAGAAAGCTCTGACCTGAGGCATGGGGTAAGTCTGGGGGGGTCGCAACACCAGCAGTGTTTTGGCAACAGTAGTTACACACTGGGGCTTTGAACTGTTATGTAATTATGAAATGTAACGTGCACCTCAGGTCAACGGAACTTGCACATATTAAGGAAAAAAAAAAACTCTGGCATGACCCTTGTGTCCTGAATTTGAATATATCTGCGTATGTCTGTATGAGGGTTGTATACATATTCTTGGGTATGTCTTTATGGCACACACCCTTTGTGCATCTGTAAGATGCTAGCACACAGTCGAAAGGGTGGGTGGTAACTTAATGTTCAACAGTATGTAAACAGGCTCAAGGGGTGGCCCAAGAGCCCAATTACATGCACTTCTTGAGGCAACACAGACACAGAAAAGGGCTGTTGTCACCCAGCTCTCACAATAAAGCCCTGTAGGTCAGTTTGGTTGTGGCTGGTCAGACTAATTCACTCTTTAATTCAGCGCTCCCTCTTTAATTCACAATACACATGTTTGCATCTAGTGTAAGTTATCAATTGCGTTTCATGAGAGAGTTGTGATTCACAGAGAGTGAAGTGCAACAGAGGTCATGCGAGTTCACTTCACAAGTGTGTTTTGTCTATTAATGAATTTGTTTTTTTTTGGATTTCTTCCTCATATTTCAATGGTTTGGACTGTAAATCACATTTTGAGACTGGTATCATAAACTGCTTGATGTAATGCCCTTTGTGTACTTTGTCTGTTTGTCTTTCTGCGTTTACGCAACGCACAGTTTTTTTGAAATCGAACCAATGGTGACACCCTTCACGAGGACACATTAAACAGGACCACATGTATTTTTGGTCAGTTAAAGGAGTGGCCCGTCATTTTGTTGCTTTGTAAACTATGACAGCTCTTTGCTATGTGGAATGAATGTGATATTTATGCAACACTTGCCTGTCATCAGGCACAGGGAGGAGATGAATGGAGTGAATTTCCTTGCCATTGATCTTGTGCCGCCTTTGTTAATTAAAATGTCTTTGTAGACTGGTTGCAGTATAATTACTCATCAGGGAGACATCCCCTCTGACAAGGGTTATGTTGCCCGGGCAACAATAACAAGGTGTCAGATATCTTCCATAGAAGTTTTATACAGATGCTGTTGAATATGGTTGCTCATGGCATTGTTGCTTTATCAAAACAGCGGGAACTGCTAGATGTAGCATAGACTTGTGAATTTAACAGACCCTTGTTATGTCTAAATAAGGCTCCTAATTGATTTTCCAAAGTCCTTTTAAATATAATCCTTGTACAGAATATAATATTGAGATGTGTAGCCTATGGTGAGTGTAAGCTGAACCATACCATACATTTTTCAATTAATAAAGAACATTATTCTGCAATAATCATTCTATAGGATTAGGCACATCATAGTGTTACTATGTGTTATTACACAATGTTAATTATTATATTAAATAAAAACCAGACAGCTATTGAGATTGTCTTGGACCCAAAATGAGGATCCTTCTCAATGAATACAATAATTCCAAAATATGGGTTTCTTAGGAAAAGAGTTGGTGGCCACTGTTCTAGAAGACTTGTCCTATACTGACATCTAGTGGTAGTTCTTTGCACTTACTGCCTTGTTTGAAAATGTGAATTACTTTCTCATCATCTTGGTGATATCCAATGCAGTTGTAACCTATAACTAGTATTATAGAGTTAAAGCTCACTCAAGTAAACATATTTTACATGCTTGATTTTTTTTTTTCTTGGGAAAGATTTACAGATACACTTTGAAAAGAGTTACACCAAGCCTCTCTCGGATCTATTCCTTTGAGGTTCCAAACTGTAGATGACTGGTTGATAGCTTCCTACATTAGTATTTAAACTAAATCTTAACTAAAGTAACAAAATGGGATGCAGTAAGGCTGCCAATTACTCAAAAATAACACAAAGAAGTTAGTGTACTGTTGTTGGTACATTTAATGCCTTTATGTATAATATACATTAAATGCACCATTTCAGTAGGTCTAGTAAAGGTTTTCTGAGTCAATTTGACAAATAAAACATGAATGTACAGAAGAGGATTAGGGGAAATTTAAAAGCCAGAATTGTGACTTCTATGATTAAAGTCAGAAATCTGACTTTAATCACAGAAGACAGACTGTTTTCCTTTTATTTCTTTTTTCTTCATTTCCGTTTAAAAGGCATAGAGCTATACTTTGATATGTGCCTTTTGACTTCTGCAAACCCCTGTGTCTATGAACTGCATCAGGACCACGGTGGATGACACAGCACCACGCCGCCACAGCAGCCAATCAAAGCCACGCTCAGGCCCGTGCGTATTACGTCACACAACGGCTCCGCGTACGCGACGTCGTCAACACTGCAGTCTGTCTCCCACACTAGCAGCTGCAGTAGCAAACACAGAACGCCCATCACAACCTCTGTACTTTCAAGCAGCTCACTTAGAAGAGAAAGGTAATAAAAAACGCAGTGCGATTTGTCGGATTATCTTGGATTTTTAATGCACGTGCCTCCAAAGCTGTCATGTCATGCTGATAACTTTGTCGCGCTGTATATGAGGATAAGCGGTCGCGTTGTCTGTGCTATAAAGAGGCCTCTGGTGTATTAATCTAAATTTAGAGAAATATTTATGACTCGTGTTTAGGTTATGACTCGAGGGTCTAATCTTCGGCATAATGGGAGCGTAGTGTAAACAGATGTATATGCACACACTCGTTAGTTTGCTCATCGTAGTGTTAGCCATTAGCAATGTCTTGAACGATGGTGTCAGTTACAGAAACACAGTGTTGTAGCAACAACACACAACATGCTCTATGACGTTGGAGAGACAAGTGTATTGTGTGGTGGTGAATTTAAGCAATAAGTCACCTTCGCCATGTATTTATGTTGGCTACATGACCACAAATAGAAATACATACAAATAGATAAGGGTTAGCTTGCAATGCTAGTAGTAGCTGGACAAATATTAGTTTGACTAGCAATTAATGCTGCAAACTTGGATTTGTGGCAGTATTTATGAATATGAAAAGAAAAAGGCAACCTTCTTACTGTAAGTACTGTTGTATTCAGTGTTATATAAATAAATAAACTCAGGCATGCTAATATAAGTATATAAATGCTTTAAATTAAAGTTGTGAAAGTGCTTATTCCCTCTGGTATTAAGAGGAAATCGTAGTTCCCTGACACGCTTAGGAGAGACAGGAGTGAGTGTCCTTGTTTATTGCACTCTGATCTTAAATTTAAGATTATTTAATTTAATTCACAGAATAGTTTAATCTACCAGTGTTTAATTTCTTTTTTTGTGTGTTTTCTTAGAATCATGATGGCATCACCATGTTTTCCACTGGACCCAGATCTAATGAGGGAGGTACTTGAATGTCCAATCTGCCTCGAGACCTACAATCAGGAACAAATGAGACCGAAACTCCTGCAGTGTGGTCACACAGTGTGCCGACAATGTCTGGAGAAGCTGTTGGCTAATACAATCAACGGTGTTCGCTGCCCCTTCTGTAGCAAAGTCTCCCGCATGAGCAGTATCTCTCAGCTGGCTGATAATCTCACTGTGCTGAAAATCCTTGATTGTACTATATCCTGCAGTGCTGCTGCTGCTGCCCTCATGTGCAAGGCCTGCTGCAATCGTCTGCCACGACAGTACTGCCATGACTGTGGCACAGTCCTCTGTGAGTTCTGTAAAGGGGAGGGCCACCTCCAAGAAGGCCATACAGTTCAACCGATAAGGGTGGCTGCTGAACAGCGTCGTAAAGAACTGGGTGGCAAGATGTCTGCATTGCGCAACATAATGGGTGAAATTCAGAAGAAGAAGACATCTGTTGAAAGCATCTCCAAGGCTTTGAGATTAAAATACCGTGCAGTGCAGCAGGACTACACTACTGCTGAACTATGTTATCAAGAGGAGCTCAGTAGGGCTCGAAGGACATTCACTGCTTCCATGTCAGAAGTAGAGAAACTCAATGGGCAGGTCCTGGAGGAGCAAACATATCTTCTTAACATTGCAGAGGTAAAGGTGGTATCACGCTATGATTATCTCACAATGAGGGTGAGGCAGAGTGATATTGCCTTACTTAAGGACGATGGTGGAGGCAGCGACGATGAGGATCTGGATCTGAGGAGCAGCTTGCCCACCACGTTTCAGTTGCAAGAGCCAGAACTAGTCCAAGCAGAGCACTCCAAGCCCTTACAAGTGGGCCACTTGGCCACAAATACTTATACTGTCAATACAGACGATGAGGAGAGTGGGTTAGAGATTGGACTTGAGGGTGATGTAGAGGGTGTAGCTGGGGCAGCAGGGGCCACCAGTGGAGCAATGGAGGCTCCAGTGGATATTTACCGAGATATTGACATGACTGCAGTTGTAGAGGAGGCCATATATGGTTCACCAGGCAGCTTCAAGTCAAAGTCCTTGGATGCAGCTGGGGGATCACCAAGAGGAACCGGGGCAAGTGCAGGGCCCCCAGTCTGCCAGTATTTGAAGAAGATGGGCTGTAAGGGAACTCTACCTGGTATGTTTAATTTACCTGTCAGCATCTGTGTAACATCACAAGGTGAGGTGCTAGTGGCCGACCGTGGAAACTACCGTGTCCAGATCTTTAATCGCAAAGGCTTCCATCGTGAAATTCGCCGCAATGCCAGTAGCATTGACAACTTTGTCCTGAGCTTCCTTGGGGCTGACTTGCCTAATCTTATCCCCCTGTCCATTGCTGTCACTAATCAAGGTCTGATTGGGGTCACTGATAACTATGATAACTCTGTTAAAGTCTACACAATGGATGGACACTGTGTGGCTTGTCACAAGAACCAACTGATTAAACCCTGGGGTATTACTGCCATGCCATCAGGCCAGTTTGTGGTGTCAGATGTGGAAGGTGGTAAGTTATGGTGTTTAGCAGTGGACCGCAGTGCGGGCGTGGTGAGCTACAGCAGACTGTGCTCTGCTGTCCGGCCAAAGTTTGTGACATGCGATGCAGCTGGAACTGTTTACTTCACCCAGGGGCTGGCACTGAACTTTGAAAAACGTCACAATGAGCCCCACCTGGAGGGTGGCTTCTCCATTGGTTCAGTGGGTACTGATGGCCAGCTGGGCAAGCAGCTCAGCCATTTCTTCTCAGAGGCAGAGGACTTCCGCTGTATCACTGGCATGTGTGTGGATGCCAATGGAGATTTGCTGGTAACAGACAGTGGCAGGAGAGAAATTCTCCAATTTCCCAAAGAGGGTGGATTCAAAATTCTCATCCAGGATGGGCTGACCTGCCCTGTGGGAGTGGCCACCACCCAGAAAGGACAGCTGTTGGTGCTGGATTGTTGGGACCACTGTATCAAAGTGTTCTCTTACATTCAGAGGAGGCATTCTTCCATTTCTTAGATAACTGCACTGGTGAATAAGAGGTTTAGTAGGTATGTGTTCGTAGGTGTATAGGGGAGTCTGAAAATTGTTGAAATCACACACACTATTATCTGTCACTGAAGTTTGGCTGTGGTCCAAACACAGCCAAACTCCAGCTTTCATTTGGGGTATAACTGTAAATGGATGTTCTAGTTGGTTCGGTTAAGTTTCAAGGCCTCTGGATTTTAATGAGTGAAAATCAACTACTTACATAGTTGTTGCCTTTTACGTAGTTGTTTGAATGGATCTCAACACCGAAGTAGACTTTGCAGCGATGTTTATGTAGAAGAATAATGACAAACTTGACACATTTAAACAAAGATAAACTGGCCATCATTGTCAAAACTAATGTAGGCACAAAGTATGGATCATTTCTTTTCTCTTGTCTTATTGGCTGCTGTGTATCCAGAATTCACCCCAACTCTCTGATGCATGGCTTTCACTGATGTTCAGCTTTACAACTTACAAATGAGAAGAAGAGGAGCTAAACATAAATGTGTATTTATGGAATAAAGCATACCAAGGCTTTCGGCCTGTGAAGCACTTTATTATTGACACATCACTGTTTCCTTGGTTTTAGTAGCACAGAGTAACGATGTTGCTGAATGCAGCTGGCAGTGTTCAGTTAATTGCATTCTTTAACATTCAGGGAATATTGAGTAACCTACTGGAAATAGTGCTGAACGATAAAAATAACATGTCCTGTGTAGGAAAGCTGAGTAATTCTGGGCAATATTAATGTGTAATTTACAGGGGTTTTAGTGGGTATACACATTTACATCATGTTTTAAATTGGTCTACTTTTATCTCTAAGTGCAGGAAATCTAATTTAAGGCTACCGATAATTAATTTGTAAACTGCATTGTTATGATTATAATTTGTTTCGTTCTGGTGCTTATTAACAGTTTTTGTAGTCACCCTGTGTACATCAGCCACAACCTCAGTAGCTGGATACAAAACGGAAGCAGTGCATCAGCTTGGCATTTTCAGAGCAGAGGTTGCTAATATCTACTGTCTCATCTACAAAGCCTGTTGTGACCATCCGCAACCTGATCCTGTTTCACCTGCACATCTTTCCTCTGTTGCAGGCCTACGGTATACATCCCCTTCGTCTTGCTCTGTTAAACTTGCAGTATTTATAATAGTGCTGAGCAGTTTTACGCATTCTTATGGACACTTTAGTCTCTTGTCCTGTTCACCACCTGGTACTACTTAAATCTATCCTCAGTAAACCTGGTACCATTTAGGTCAATGTCTAGATGTTTTGCTCCAACTGTCACTAATAACAGAGTAAAGTTCTGTGGTCCCAGGTGCCATTTGTAACTTGCAAGGTCCTTAAATATGCAAGGCGTGGTCCCTTGGATTGTTTGCCTATATGGGCTCAACTTCATTATACAGTTGTCTTCACATTAATTTTGTTGCCTTGCCAGTGCAACCACCACTAAATAACTCAAAACACCAAGATCACTTTAAACACATGGATACAGCGGACATGCGCACCTTGAATAATGTTTACAAACTTTATTCAAAACCACAGTTTATTTCTGAGAACTCTTACTATGCCACTGTTTTCCTCACATTGGCGGAAACTCTAGCAGACAACATGGCGTTGTCACTCTTGAGGTTTTGTGTTGCTGCGTCTCCCTCAGGTTTTGATTCAGTATGAGACAACTGCAACCTCGGTTTTCAAGAGTGATGTTTTAAAGACAACAGCCATATACAGTGTCCTGCACTGTCCGAACGCATTTTTGTGTTTTATCATGTAGAATAATTGAATTTTGAATTGGAATTTTTTTGAGTTGATAAGGAGCACTAGGAAGATGATGCTGTCAGATAAAAACAACAGTAAAAGAAACCTTAAATCATTTAGTGGCTTAAATATGTGTTATCAAGTTAATAGTTGAAACCCATGCACTAACAACGTACGTAACAATCTGTGTCCTGCTTTAAAAAATGTTTTTCTCCCTGTCAACACGTGCTCATAAGAGCATATTCCATACTGACAGTTGCAGCCTTAATAATACTAATTTCACCTGCCCTATTAAACAGTAATGTTGAAATCTATTTAACTGAGAATGAAAGTGTATCATAAAAGCACAGTAATATTTCCACGGAAAATTTGGATTTTTTAAGTGGAGTCTCATAGTCTTGGACGTCTGTCGCCCTTGCCATCAAAGTTTTTTTGTTTTGTTTTCAGTGCTTACATTTAATTCATGTGGTAACAGAAGTAGACATTACTAGGGAACATTAAGACTTAGAGAAATAGAGAAAAAATAAAGTGTCCTTTTGTCATCGTGTTCATTACCATAGTGTGTCACATCATGTGGCTTTGTTTTGATTCAAGCAGACGTTTCATAGCCCACTCATTTGAGAAAACACACAGTTGTTCGTGAACCAAACACACAATGTCCTATCCAGGTGTTCTGTCCCTTTGGAGGCTGTGAATTTTATAATGTGTTGAACACATTACAGATGTCTCTGTATAATCAACTTAATGTTTGTATTGTTGAATATCTGAGTGCAATAAACATTTATGAAACTATTAATGTGTGTCTGTCTGCACGCCCATCGTCTTCAGCTGTTGGCGAAAAACAAACCTCAATACCATAATTCACTGGCTAGTGATTTTCAAACCATTTTGACGATTCAAAGTCTTACTGAAGATTTGAATATCAGCATTCAAATCATTCAATTTTTTTTTTTTTTACAAAATCCAATATTCCTTTTGAAATTTATGATATAATACAGATGAACATATAGAGAGTTAAACCACCATGGCATGTAAACACTTTTGTACAGTTTCTTTTACCAAACCTCAGGTCATTTGTGTCAGAATAGGTAAAGTGGGTCACTAACTTGGGTATGAGTCAAAGATACAGTATGTTTATGTGTTGAGTGTAGGTGTTAAATCCTGATATTCAACATTTGTTCCTTTTCCCCACAAGGAGACTCAAGTGCTTCTGTTGAAACCTATACCTGCCAATCAACCACTGCATTGGAAATCAGTGTCTCTTTGGGACACAAATAAAAAGGATTAAAAACAACCATCTGAATGGGACAGTGAAGCGAAATGCCTTTAGGATCCCGTTAAGTCACACCGATGTTTAATGCAAATTCATGCAGTTTATGCAACCTTCTAACCAGAAGGCGAATTAAGGGAGAATGGAATCTCAAATATAACCCATTTTATTTAGATTTAAACAAAATGTAATCCCCCTCCTGTTAAAAAAATAGTAATTCTTGCTCTACTTGTGTTTTCTTTGTATCTGCATAAATTTGACTGCTTTGAATTAGGAAAATGTTCCCTTTTGTTTGTAGCCCTGTGGATTTCCCACTAATGTAACACCCAAACATGTTTTACTCTCCTGCATAGGCATCCATCCATCCATCTTCTACCACTTTATCCTCTACATAAGGGTCACTAGTGCCAATCCCAGCTGACATAGGGTGAACGATGGGGGAGGGGAACCCTGGACAGTTCTAATTTGCCTCCTCCCCAAATCTGCATGTTTTAGGACTGTGTGAGGAAACCAGAGAACCCAGAGAACCATTTGGTAAATTAATCTTCATCTAAGACGGATCTTTTTCCTAAAAATTGACGTTATTTTGTGAAGCATCCTTCATCTCTCTAGCATTCATGCATTGCTGACCTCTGACCGGGATGCTCACCTTTCTGGTACTGCAGCCAGAGCTGCTGCTGGGACTTCTTGCTGGGGAAATAGATGCTGCAGCTGAGCTCAGAGCCATACAGGGCCTCAGACACATAGTGGCTGCCGTATTCCTGGAGAAATGCCAGCAACTCGTCCCGTGTGCTGTCTGCTGACAGTGTCTTCAGCACTTTGGAAAAGCCTACCGGGTGATAAAGGAGATTGGAGATGAGAGATTTGTCCTCAAAGTGGTGGAATTGATCAAGGTTAACGGTGTCATATGTGTACAAGTTGACCCATAACGTTTGTGGATGTATGGTAGATAAATATATCATAGTTGTTCCAATGAAATACTTTAATAATTGACAACAATCTGCAGAATGTACGTAGTTAAAATGTCATACACTGGACCGAAAAGAACGCAAAACCTGGTGCTTTTTGAAGCTAAGACCACATATTATCGAGCCGCTGACCTGTAGATAAGGTAATGGAGCTGAGTTTGACTTTGTACAGATTGCTGCGCACTCTCCACTGTTGAATCATCGGATAGCCCACTGCTTCATTGAACTGGGCATCGCCTAAAGGAAGACAGGAAGAAAAAAAGAGAACAAGGAGACAATTTAAGACAGAATGAGTTATAAGGGTGTCAACACATAAAACCATTTAAAACAAATGAGTCAAATCAGACTAATAAAGGCCGTCTGAAATTCAAAATAAATGAGAAGATGAATAAAATCCATCATTTCATTTGAACAGTTTATTGCAGTCCAACTGTTATCCATTATTGCCTTAACATCGTTTATTATCACAGCCCATATCCCAGCTGCTCCTGGATCAATGGCAGATATATAGTGCAGCTTGAACTCCAATTGGATTGCTGACATTAGAAGTGAGTCCAATCTTGCCTTTCTCTGCAATTCAATTACCAAACTTTCACAACAGTTCAGAACTAAAGCCGAGAAAGTGACGAGCAAGGGAAATAAAAAATAAATAAACTGCTTACAGGAACGGTGAGTCTGAACCTCGGAAAAGTGCTTTATACCCAAAAAAATCATGCAGACTGAAAATGGGGTAAATGTGTGTGTGTGTACATGTGTGTGATTCTGGTTAATGCTCCAACGACAACAAAACCACAGAAAAATACATTAAAAATCAAAATGTGGCTAATGGAGGAATTAGGAAGCCAATATTTACTGTATTAGTGACTATTTGCACCCACAGGATGGGGAGAACTGTCAAGTACATGTATGATTTGTTGAATGAAGGATTTCTACGGACTTAAGCTAAGAATTTCTTAAGCAGGTCATCACGACTGGATCCTAGTAGGTCCACCGGTGAGAAATGACACCCGTCAGAGTAGAAGAAATATAAAGATGGAAGCAGTAAAACAATAAAAATGAACACAAAGTGGCTGTGAAAAAAAACAAAAAAAAAACACACTCACCTGAGAGGAGCTGCAGGTTGGGCTGGGGTTCTGACAAGACACCGCGACATTGTTCCTCTACAGGCAAAGGGATGACCATGAGACCGTCGGCTAGCTGGGGAAAGTCCTTAATGAAATTGTTGTCCCTGCGAAAAACAAATAAAGTAGAACAGCTCATGTCGCACATTGTATTTCTCATACAGATCTTTGCACAACGAAACATGCCTACATCCAGTGTTGGGCATCTTACTAAGTAAAGTAAAAGTAAGTAGTTATAGTTACAAATTACTTGAACCAAAAAGTAACAGTTACCACATTGTAAAAGTAATTAATTACTCAGCAAAGTACCTTTCGAGTTACTTTTATTTTGATACACCGGAAATAGGAAGTACGTCATGCCATGCTAGGATGTAAACAAACAATAAAGTGTGGCTAGCAGAATCTCCCAAGGAAACTGGGTGTATCTGAATTTATTGACGACATAACAAGTCACAACACACAACACACATACTTTCCTTTTACCTCGGTATTGGAGAAGTAGTGTCGATATTTTCACTTAAAGAACGCTACGCTTCCCTGGCTCGTCGCCATTGTCTTAGACCGTACAGTGAGACATCGAGAGAAGGGCACCCGTCCACCCAGCCTAACATCATCGCATTTGCAACGGTGTCGTCATCAATCATCTCCACCCCTGCTCTCTCCCGGCAGCTGATGTGTGGCTGTCAGATAGCCCGACACCGCGGCGCACAAGTAGCGCGTCACTTTACATTCTCAGTAACGGTAACGGCGTTGCAAGGATAGGAAGAGTAATTAATTAGATTACTCCGTTACTGAAAAATTGACGCCGTTACTACCAACACTGCCTACATCAGCAACTGTTAAATATTCAAATGTAACCATTTGTAACAAAAAATGTCACGGTCCATCATGACTTTGTGTTGAACTCAATAAAAACAGCTCAAGAAGAAGAAGAATCACAATTCCCTCCCCGTTCAACCGCCTCATCCAGCTGCTGGCCTCCTGAATCATTCAGAGATGGGGATTTGGAGACTTCACTGTTTTTCTCCTGCAAGTTTTTACTACAATATTTTATGTGTTGCTATCTTTCTCGTCTCCTCTGCTTCACAGAGGTAAGCATACAAGGAGCCACACATCAAGGAATGCTATTTAGTGTGAATATTGGATACAAACCAAGCATTTCAACAGTAGTACGAACTTGTCATCTGTGTGGGGAATATATTGTTAAAGAAAAGATTCAGTGACAATTCCAGGTATTAATAATCCCACTAATCAAATAAAGGATAGGTTTAAAAGTGTTAAATCGGTGTAAACAAAACAATGAGCAAAGGTCCACTGTGAAAGAATCTGTTTCCCATGTGCATCGGGGAACTATGTTGGCCTTCACACACCAGAAAAGATGTAGCTATTCTTTGTTTGTGTAGTAAGCTTCCACTACAAATTGCAGAATGTGTACTCCAGAGCCTGCTGTTACATGGGCGCGGAAGATTGTGGTCATAGAACTTAGCCCTTGGCTAAAGTATGAGTAAAATGTTTATACTAAGGCTATGGAAAACAGACCATTTGTATTCCAAAGCAACTGCACACGAGTATAAGCACAGTTATTGGTAGTATATTCAATTTCTGCAAATAAATCCTGCCGAATGTTACACACTGGACATTTAAATGCCTTGTCATGATTGTAATTTGCGCCATCACTGAAGAAAGGGCTACTTACACTGTTATCGTGTCAACACCCGTGTGGAACAGTGTGTGTGTGAGCATGTGTGCATGTGTGTGTTTCGCTTGGGGGCCCCAATAAAGAAAACAGCTGTGTCCCCCAATTTGAGGGCAGAACAGAGACCTGCAGGCGAAGATAAGAGCGAGCCACTCTCTTTCTATTTGCCAGGGACGATAAGTACACGGAAGACTGGTGATGCAAATGGAACTGTGAGTTATTGGTGAGGAAGGGGAGTGGGAGAAGAGCCACACACCGCACTATAAAGCACAGAGAGAACACCTATAAATGCATATGGGGCTTATTAGCATTATGTGTTTATTTATTTTACTTATTTGCACCTCATAAAATAGGCTATATCCATGAGGACAAATCACAAAATAAGTGGCAGCCTCTTTATGTTAGGAATATAGTCCACCGGAAAACATGCAGCTGTGTTTATTTCAGCGAGGTGTCGTCGCTGCATGCCGAGAGCATGGCAAGTGGCAGCAACACATTTCCCATAATCCACTTCTCCGGGACCACGTCTCAGGGCACAGACCTTGTGTCATATAGAGTGAGGAGATATCACTTCACTCTTCTTGATATCAATTTTTTATCCTCTTCCTCTGTTTCTGTCTCTCTGTTTGCTTCTCCTAACCACAAGGCCTGTTAGATGCAATCACGGCCAGTGTTACAGTGGAGCGGGGGAAGGATTGATTCAAGGGCAAAGGATGAGAGGAGAGAGCTAGGGAAGAGGTGCTATAAAAAGATTATCATGGCTTATGGACACAGAAGGCATATTGATTGCTAAATTAAATCAGCCAGCCTCACGCAAAGGCTCAGAGAACCTGTGGAGGAGGCTGTTTGTACTGAGACGACGTGTAGCTTTACAGATTTTCAAATCCAGATGTGGACTGTCCTTGGCTATTTTGCTCACAGCACCCATAATAAAAAATGAAAGACTCGCACTGTAGCGTACCCAACAGCTCACTTCAAAAACAAACAAACAGAAAAAGAAGACTGATCCACTTTGGAGGATTACATAAAAGTGTGGAGACGAGTGCCTCAGGTCTTTGCGGTGCCCTGCACATAAATGTATTAACTGACTTTTTCCTTCTTCTACCTTCATTTTATAGACAAATATCGAAGGCTCTGTCCCATTTTTATTTATTCTTTTTCCTTTTTTTGCAGAGTTTAAATGGGTGAGGCAGTAAATCTGGAAGGTTTGTTTACCACGCTGAAAAGACCACGGTCCCCCTTTGTGCATATTTGTGTATGCCAGTGAGAGGACATTGGAGCATTGGTTCGGCTGACAGCTCATTAGCAGACGAGAGATTTATGTGTGTGTCTCTGCGACTGAAAAAAAAAAAAACAACAACACAAAACACCCAAGTGAGATGAGCAGGTCACTTGTCCTTATGGAAAGATCATATCCGTCCCGCAAATATGTCAGTGTGGTTTAGCGGTTATAGCCCGAGTGTCTGTGTCACTTAAGAGGCACGAGTTAACAGTAATGATGAGACGGACTCGGCTTAACGAGCGTCAGTTTAACAAGCAGCAAACCTGCCATTAGGCCTCTCTCATGGCAGACATTTTGGATTGTTTAATGCAGGTGTAATGAAGAACATTAATAATGAATGCATTCTGCGTAACTGCTCCAGGACCAGGGGTTTGCAAGTGAGTGTACTGACCCACTTATAGCACACCCTAACACTTAAGTGGAATGGAGCCATTGCTATTTGTCATTATTAATTACACCTGTGGTCTTCTTTAATGCAAATGTATGAGGATGCACACCTACCTGGTCATTTATTCTTATATAAATATAATTGTCTCCATAAGAAACAAATCATCTAACATGTTGATCCCATTAGCCTGAAACCTACGACGTACGTTTCCACTCAAAGTGGCCACGTGTTAAATAATAATATTATTATTAATGGCTGAATTCCATTTAGCTGTCACACTGTCCTGACTTATTGAACAGACATTTCACATTTTGCATATGCATCAAATCAACCCATTCATCATTCAACTGTTCCGCTTACATCTGACTCCTTCACTCTCATTAAAACTATAGTGCACATAGCTCTTAAATATTAAGAAATATCCCTCAGATTCAAGCTCATTGTCAAATGAGTTCACACGAACATGGTGCAGAACATAATCACAGGTTGGAGTATGACTGAAAATACAAATAAGTGCCCACAAAAAGGTCCAGAAGTGAATTCTACTGTTCAAAAAAACACCAGTTGTTCAGCAGGTTGATGGGATAAAAGCCTTTTTCCCCTGCCCACCCCCCTGCTCTGCCAGTGTATACACAGAAACACTCCCTCAGTCAGGTCTGAAAATATTGCCCGACAGAGCCATACGAAGGACACAACATACAAATAATGCATAATTTCTATGAGCGATGACTAAACAGAGGCAGGGTGACGACATCAACAACAACATGGCTATTTTATAATCATGTGATCTATATTCTAGTGGTTAGCACTTTTGAATATTCTCCCTGTGTGTGCGTGGGGTTTCCTCCCACAGTCCAAAAACATGCAATTTGGGGATTAGGTAAATTGTGGAGGATAAAGCAGTAGAAGATGAGTGATTTAGTGAGAGTGACTATATTGTCTCCTCTAAGCTGTTAGTAGATATCAAAGTCTGTATACAAAGACAGATGACATGACCGAAATCCTGCCTGACCCATGTTTGTGAATGGGAAATGACACATTTAAAAGCCAGGACAAATCACCAGGTCCTAATTATTATATGAATGCATGTGCAGTAAGTATTGTAAGTATTGTTGATTTTTCTGGGTCGCGGCTCTTCTCCGGTTACAACAGCACAAACTGTGGCTCCAAATGATGTCATCAACACTGCAGCATGTGTCTAGTATCGGAGATGTGGTGGCTTAGTTTTGACACAGTAGGAGAAGCTGGTGATGTGTCATTCATCTTTATGTATAGTCCATAGTAGGCAATAAACAGACTAAGCTAAGCTATCTGAATACTATCGTTTGACAAAATGGGTACATTTAAGTTTCTCAAAGCCTCTTTTTAAAACCAGGTTTGGTAATACCAGATGAAAACTAACTCATTATATATATATACATACATATATACTGTATATATATACATATATATATACACATATACATATATATATATATACATATACATATATATATATATATGTATATATATATATATATATATATATACATATAGACCATCCAGGCACACTGCCTTTTGTTTTAGCAACCAAGATACGTCCACAGCCGCATAAAGTACACACATTCACACAGCCGCCTCCTGTCCGCTGGACCACATGTGAGTGTGGACTTACTGTTGTTTTATTCAAAGCCCACGTGTGTTCATTAAGAGCAGTGGACACTGGGCTCCCCCAGCTAAACATGCCTCCTCTCATACCTGAGACGACGCGTGGAAATACCTCTTCCTGTGTGAATGACAATCTCAGATACACAGGCTCCACCGGCCAGTGTGTCATACAATTACATCGGTCGGGATGAATACAAATATTCCAAGCATGTTTATTCAAGCTCTCGCTCTCAGACCTCACGTCTCTTGTTGCTCTACATGTACTATATCGAAAACAAACCCAGTAAAGACACATCTGACAAATATTTTCTTTGTATTTCACAACTGCGCTCCACTGTCAGTAGTTCTCCGTGGATACGATGTAACAACTGCCTGCTGTTTGCTCAGCCAGGTCTCCAGCAGTAACCCCGTGCTTTGGTTTTCTACGTCTTGAATGTCTCCTCTCATCTCTTCTCGCTTTCTCTCCAACATACGCGACGATTTACGCGATTTAGTGACAACATCTTAATCCACAACTTTAAGCAAAACTGAATAAATAGATAGACGTTCTGCTCAAAACCTTAACATTGCTAAAAACAAACAAACAAAGTGATGCAGTGAGGTACAGGGCACATAGAGATACCAGGTAATTGTTTCATCTCGAGACTCTTCAGGTTTAAAATCAATTTTATAGACAACTACTATAGATTACCAACTAGTCAGCTTCTCGACAAGAGTCCAATCAACAAAATTGTCTTGCACCACATAAAAAAGGGTGGGTGTTTCCTGCAAATTTATTTAAAGTGCTTATTTAAAGAGAGAAAAAAACACTCGATATTGTCTTTGATTGTGACTCTATCTTCCTTACAAACTGGAAGAACAAACTTAAGACGATCCAAAACACACGCCATCTTCGAAAAACTGAACACTGGGACCAAATGACCCAAATTTAGAATTTATTTGAAGATTTTGCTTTTTTAACCCAAATGGACATCATCTGATACACAGATTATAGTGATGCCTGTATATAGAACTATATACTATATATTATAGAGCTGTAAATAATCCGGAATGACCATCAAGAAAACATCAGGTCGTCTATTACTCTGCTTCAAAGGATTTAATGGCGGAATGTTATACAAAATGATTTTGGTTGCAGTTTAAGTGCAACCTCAGTTAAAGGGAAGACGACAGTTAAATCCGTCACAATACAGTAAACCTCAGCATTTTTATCATTTAAACTGAAAAAAAAATAAATGTAGATATGACTTAGAAATGATGAGCCATGGTTGCTGGATTTGAGGACCGGATATATTCCCCAGTCTGATTTTTAATGGGAGCCCATTACCTTTTAGGTCATGCTCTGTTAACAAATCCTGTCAAATAATCTAACACTCAGCTGCATCCCGATTCACATTTTAATGACGTCTTTTAGGATAACACTGGGGTGGGAAAGTTATGATCCTCGGTGGAATTAAAGTGTCTGTCTCTAATGATAAATAAATTACTTATTGAAAGGAAATGAAAGACGGCACAACAATACACTTCACCACTAGAGGTTGCTCTTTCTCTGTGCTAAAGAACATGGTGTTAGAACTGAATGTGAGTGTTGTGTCAGCACTTTGAACTGATGATTTCTGGAAAAGTAAAAAAACGTAAATTGAAGCTTAAAAATATTACAAATCACCGCTATCATGGTGCGAGTGGAAAAGTATGTACGGTGTGTGTTTGTGTGACAGGTAAGCAACACACGAGCAGTCGGGTTTGGCACAGAGATGGAGGTCAGAGGTGAGCTGGAAGCAGAGGGGAGTTTTCAGAACATGTCAGACTAAGGTGAGGAGATTATTTCTCCACTGGAATACTGAAGAGGAGAAGAGTCAGGGCTGAAGAGTCAGGCCGGGGCAGAGGTATCACAGAGAGTGGGACGGACAGTGAATCAGAAGCGGAGTGCGAGACTTGAGTCTTGGATCACGACGGATGCGGACGTACGGTTGTGTTGTGCCCTTGGTGGCCTTGTGGGCTCACGGGAGTGTTTTTGAACCGCATATGAGCGGCCACTGGGTGCCACTGCAGTGCAGATAGAAAAAGGTAATGTGTTGGGAGAATTTATAGAAGCTGAAAACAAGCAGGGTTACAGCATTCTGTGGAAGCTGAAAGGGTGTCAGAGTGGATACAAGAGGGCCAGGAGGGAGGAAGAAAATGCTTTTGCCTGAAACACAAAAGAAGAGAAAGGCGTTCTAGCTTGACAATAGAAGCACTTCCCTGAGCACTGTCAATCTTTACAGTCAAACTCCTCTTATAGGAGCAGTCTGGCTCCACCAGATACTTTTGTTTTTTTCTTATTTTGATGTATGACGGGAGGTATAGAAGAAAACAACTAACACAAACACAACATGTCTGGCAAAAACTGCGACATATGCTGCTCAGAGACTTCCAACAAGCACATTATGATAAAACACACTCTGCAATGCCACACATCTAAATGTCCTCATCTGCAAACACAGAATCACTGTTTTAGCAAGAGTTTTTATAGTTTTTCTAATGTACCAGGTCACAGCTGCAAGTGCATAATTGTAGTTCTCCCCACTTGGTGTGGACTCATAAGTCCCCTCTTAATCCTCGCCTTCCTCATACAAATGAGAGCCAGAAACAGTCAACAGGAAATGTGACATGCAGCATGACACAGCAAGTTTGTCATTTCTGTAGCCGTCATGCTGTTTGGATTCACCACTACAGAGGATAATTGCTCAGTAGTGGTTTTAATGCTAGAACTCAGCACAAGGCAAAAATGATATGTGCCTCGTTCAAAACAAAGCTTGACAACTGCACGGAGCGAAATCGGAGCATTAAAAAACAAGGTTTGCTTGTATTTTAAACTGGGAATTAATGCTATGCAGAATCATACACAGGTAGAGTGCAACCATGTCAAGTTGGCAGACCACAAAATTCAATTCAATTCCTTTCTGATCAAACTACAACCCGCCCCAAAGAAAAACACTGAGAGCAACAAGAGTGTGTAATATTTCACTTTTTGGTGACTTGGAAGCAATTTAGATGAACTTCTCCTTAAATGTGTCTGATCACATGATCAATCCTCATCCTTCTGGTTCTCCCGCAGTGAAAATGTTGCCACACTCGCCCTTGAGCATCATCCCTGGGCTCCTTGGCAGATCCAGTTGCATGTGCTGTGTCTCACACCTGTAATATCTGTGTGTTTGGATAAGCGACGTGTGCGGGTGGCGGGATGAGTCATGACAAAGATAAAGCACGCGGCGTCTCGTGGGACACATGGCCCAGATGAGGAATTAAAGAGCTATTAAAGGATAGCGTCTCAAAACACAGGCTAATGTGTGGCGTAATAAAACAATCCGTTGTTTACCTTAAGACATTTGTTGGAGTCTCTTATTAAAGCGGCAGTTCACTTGATAGATGATTCCATCTTGAGTGGACAAGATACGGGGACTTTCCATGGCCAATGTTGGGGATTTTGTCAATGAAATGAAAGGTACCGAGGGTCACTGTGTTCTTCAGACACACACACTCAGCCTCACTTTCACTCCACTGGCTTGTGCATAGAAATGGAACATTTTTTTTTTTGTATATCTTTGTTGGCCTGTCATAGAAAAAAGTGGAAATGAACTCTGGTGGCCAGAGGCATTAACATAGAGATGAAGTTTCATAGCACAGAGTGAGGGGTCATCCAGGCAAGCAAGCTGTGGAACTGATTAGAGCATCGCTTTTCTACTTTTTTTTTTTTCCTCTTGCAGGTTTTCACTTTTCTTTAACTCTGCCAGTTGTAGCTATCCATCCTTACAGGCTTCTGCCTCCCTTACTCACCCACTCACAGATGTAACAGTGTTAAGCGATACCATATCCTGAAGTTAAAGGCTCTCCTTTTACCCTGCGAAGCAGAGCAGTCCGTGTCAGAGTTTGACAGGAAAATACAACAGGAGGTTCTATTTTTTTCGTAATTTGGCACAAAGAACAAGAAGCAGAACACTTTATCCATCTTCTCCTTGAGCAGAAAAGACGGCGCTGCGGCTCGGGAGGAAGAATGGCACCGCGCTGAATGATCACAGGGTCGGCGACAGATAAAACACACTGTCCAAAGGACAAGCGTGTTTATTGTCAGTCTTTTGGATCACAATTGTGATTGCAAATAAATTCAAATCAATTCGCCAGAAGGAAGCATTTGCACAATAAAACAATTAAAAGATAAAACTTGGCTTTGAAAGTCAGACAGAGGACCTTGATGCACACATTTCTCTGATTTATGTATGTGTGTGTGTGTGTGCGCGCGTGCCGTCCTTGTATACAAGCTGTGTATCAGCATCCAGCATCCTTCATCTACCCCAAGAAGACTGGCTTATCTGAAGACCTGGTTAATTCTCTGGCATCCTGAAGCGTAATAAATGATACACAAAAGACATTTAAGAATCTCATCACAGTTTTTCCGCAGTCCTTGTATTTGATCTGCAGTAATGGGCCAAGACATTAAGGCTGTCTTTGTATCCTTTTATTTCACAATGTAATGAGTAATATGACTGACGGGATAATTGCATGCATCTGTGCTATCTGGCATTCTGTCTCTCAACATGACATGACTGAGTAAAAAGGGGCTGTTACGTAGTCCATCTTTGAAAGGCAGGAAGTGCGAGTCACAGCGCGGGAGCGGCAACTAACTGTGTCATAGTGCGGCCTTGCAAAAGCGAGAGCGGCAAACTCACGCACGTAAATAATACAAAACAAAATGACCTACACGCGCCGTCTATTATTAAATGATATTAATGAATCATGTGTGAATGGTAAATTGGCAGCGCGAGGCAACGATCTCCGGCCACTGCGAGGGGGAGAGACGGGGGATAAGTGGAGACGGATAGTCGTCCAGAGGGGACACAAAATTACAAGCGCTGCCACCCTGCAGTTCACTGCTGCATTAGTAGTACATTAATCAATACTAAAAAAATCTAGCCACTAATTCAGGAATTAGCCGTGGCCAACAAATTACTACACGCTGCTTTTCTTCGGAGACAGGGGAAGGCGGTCGAGGTCATTTTGGAGAACTGCCACTGTTCGCTTCCCAAAGTGAGGAAACTCAAACGCAAAGTCTGAGGTTTTAATGCTCTGCGCTGCATATTCTTATTTTTCACCCTCTAGTATACGATTAATTATGCACATGCACCTGAATGTATCAGTCTGGCACCGCTGCAGAATAGTATTACCAGCTAAGCTAAGTACATAAAAAAAAACACACACATTATACCTGGTTTCTCAGGAAAAAATCTATTAGTAAACTAATAATAATACAAAAAAGATGTGAGACTCCACGCACAAGGTACTTTCACAAGGATTTCTTTCCATACGTGACGCAGGACTACGTCATCCTCCCTATGCTTATAAGGATTAAAAGAGAAATACTCAACCTTAGCATTCCTCCTTGCAGATGTTGTCCTGCCTCCCCTCTCTCCTCCTCCTCCCCCCCCCACGAGTGTGTGTCTGAGTGTGTTTTCTAAACTGCTGAATTACACTAAGTGACAATGACTGAAAACCTTGTCAACAATGGCAATCTCCAATATCTGTAATGTATCCTGGCATTTATCCAACGGTCACTGCTTGGTCAAACCTCGCTGTCACAACAGTTTCACATTCACACGCCTCCTCCTTCCACAGGACTGCAAAGACAGAACAGAAAGAGAAAACAAAACAAACCACACTACACTGAAAACACTCCTGACCACGGTAGGACCAGCACCAATTTGGGAAACCCTCCGGAAAACACCTCTGCTTTTCTGCAGGGAGTGATAGGACTAGTTGTAAAATTGCACGTTGTACAAGACAGACTCCTATAACCGCCTTTCACGATGACATCCGGGAACAAACCACAGACAACTTATCCTATTACAGGAATGCTTTTGATGCACATGTCACAAGTTATTGAATCATATAAAGAGGCACAATAGGAATGACGTCCCAAGTTTTGGCGTTGAGAAAAAAACATTTTGTGCACGTGTGTCTACATTTCGAAGTATTTTTTCTCTAAGGAGTCTCTTGCATGTGAGGGACCTTTTTCTTACAGAAATGATAAATTCTACATCCATTTTGCATTTATTTAAAATGGATGCGACCGAGATATTTCGTGTAAATTCCAATTTGAACACAAACAAAACACAAAAACTCTTCATGGACACGTTGCCCTTGGGAGTCCAATGCTACGATGAATGGCAAATTGTGTCAAGTCTTGATGTGTTGGCTTACGTATTATTTGCTTATTCATCACGGACATCAAGTGTATTCATCGTTCATTATGGCAAAAAAAAAAAGAAAAGAAAACGAACCAAACAGCGAGCTCAAGGTCCACACCAATTAAGACGATGGGCGCATCAATGAGGTGTTTGATTTCCTACATCAAATTAAACACAGTTTTTATTTGGAGTATAAAATGAAACGAGTCCAGTTGATGTGCAGCTTCTCTCTACGCCGCATATACTTTGTGCACGTGATGTGTGAGTGTGATGTCCGGCCAGCACGCCCAGGAAGCTCCGGCACACCGTTATCGGTGTTTTCCTCTTTTGCATTTCTCTCACATTTACTCCATCCTTTGGAGTCACGCTTTTGAACTTTTGGCCAGCTTTGCTCTTTTGATCTAGCCTTTTCTCTTTTCATTTATTCTCCTGTTCATTTCCCTTCCTAGCTCTTATCGCTACAGCTCCAACCGCCATCTCTCTCTCTCTCTCCTTCCTTCTCCAGTTTTAAACAGCAGGTAGTCAGCAATAAGCCTCTCTGACGTTAGCTGATATTAGGCTGAGGTATATTAGGCACCGGCGTGCCATGTGAGTTATTGAGCAGCGAGCGACTGCCTCCGGAATGATCACACTTGTGTACGCGTGTGCCGTCACACAGGCAAACCTTGGTAAACACAAATCCACACAGATGCTTCGGCACACACACATGCAAAGCCCTTTCAATATCTCAAACATGCCCGCCTTATGCCGTCTAAGTCACAAAGACGAGTGAATCACTGAGGACTTACACATCTCTCCTGCTGAAATCCCCTCTGCTAAGTCATCAGGGTGTGAGGCAAACTTTGCAGGAAGTAAAGTGGCTATTAAATTATGCAAAAACTAAGCCTGTAAATTGACTAATTGCAAATGCAAGACTTAATAGTTTGACCTTTCCCCTTTTGGAAAAAAATAATTACAAAATCCGGATTCTTGGCAACGGTTAAGGCACTGTATTATGTATGAACACAACAAAGTAAGAAGCCTTTTTTTCAGTATTATGGATATAATAGTGATTTAATATTGCACTTAATGTTTGTTGTAAAATCAGATGACCAGTAAGACACATGTTGAAAAAGAAAGCAGAGGCTTTGAGTTTTTTTCTAACCAACTGCCTAAAAAACGGTAACACTTAGTGTATTATATTAAATAAGCCGACGTACTGTCCCCCGTTACTGTGTACCACGCTGAGGTAAACGTCACCAGTGTGTACAAGTCGGACACAATGCACAACCACATGCTCTCTATTGCCTGCATACTGTATATCCAGTGAAAACTGTGTATTCAGTGCATTAAATAAGAATATACACGTAAACAAGCCATTCAGAAGCAGACATTTCTCAATTGTGGGTGAAGAAATCTGACACGACAACAGACAAGAATAAAAAGAAGGCACAAAGAGGGACACACTTATCTCACAAAGGAAAATTAAGAAGCTTCTCTTTCACCTTGAGCAGCTTAACTCTTGACCTCCCTCGTTCACGGTGTCACGGCCACTCATTATGTGGGGAGGAATTGCCTTATAATGTTTTGTTGACTTAACTCCCCGGTAGAAGCTACTGCGGGAGCACCGAGGAGATAATTACTGAAAATTACTCAGGAACATGGAAATGTGGCCGTGTTTATGCCCAGGAGTCTCGGGAGCTGCCAGATCCACAAATTATTCATGTTGTGGTGTTGTCTTAGTCGGAGAGGTGAACTGTGATGGGGAGTTAGTGGACTGTGAGTTTGTCTCGTTTGATCTGGACTGTATCCCTTCCTTTCTTGGTGAGGAGACATTTTACAACATTGGAGTAACGAGGGCAGTAGCCTCACCTTTATAAAACACTCCATTCTCTCCTCCTTAACCGCAGCCGAAGCGCCGCATGTGTCTTAGCTCTGAAACCGTTTAGAGGGAAGGGGGAATACTCAGGACAAGTTCCTGTCCATCAAAAAAAAAAAGAAAAAAGCAAACAAGTAAGCACTCACACAGGACCAATGTCTCAGGGTGATGAATGCATTTATCCTGATGGACTTCAATCTTCTTGACAGATTTGTATGTCGACAGGGGAGAAGTGTGATGGTCCTAAATGTGTCTTTAATGATTTGTTTTGGTACATCTTAAAATAGACAGGGCCACAATTATTACTAATATTTATCAAGACTGGGAAGGTTTTCCCTCCACTGCACTGGTCTCGGGTCCAATATGTTAAATACTAGTCTAGTGTGTCTCCAAGGAGACTTAGTATCAGCTCTGATCATGTGTGAGGTGTGCGGAGAGACGAGATGTTCTTTCTGCCCTTTCCAGCCGCTGCTGCTGCTGCTCATTAGGCGGTGGTGGTGGTGGTGGTGGTATGCGCTGCTGTCAGTGATTACATTCTTTCCAAAGTCAGATTGGCCATATATGGTTCATGTTCTTTTTCTTTTTTCTTTCTTTTTTTAATTATTTATATATGTAGCGTTGTCAAGGATGACTATTTCAGACCTGACCTCTGTGTGTCTTAGTGTGGGTGTGTGTGTGTGTGTGTTCGTGTGTGTGTGCGTATGTCAGAAAGGTGCGATGATTCATATGCAAGGGCCAAAATAAAATAGTCCTTTGGGAGCTGAAACTTGGTGGTGTGTTTTTCTTCGTCTTCTTCTTCACAATGGTTTATAATAAGAAACGAACCGTATTTGGCTGCATTTAAAGAAACAGATAGATACAGTTCACTTTTTTGTGGTTTTATATCTTCCCGGATCGTGTCATTGCAATAGAAGAGACCGTAAAGGTATCACCATTGTAGTATGCTGTCGTATACCACGGCCATCAGTATACATTTAAAAACTATCTGTAAAGCTTTGACTCCAAGCCAGTGGCGGTTGCTGGTCTTTGAAACAGGGGAAGATCAATCGAACAACTAGAACAAGGAAACGCCATCATTATGTAAAACTGAAATGCCATAATAGTGTTTTTATTTACAGTGTATATGTACAATTGAAGACCCCGGGCTGATCTGCTGTCTTTTTTCTTCCCAGGATAGATAACACTCATGTCTATAGGTGCAGGATGTATCTGAAATGAAGCAAAAAAAGCATTTGTGCAACGGTACTGTACACCAGTGACTGTTGCTGGTCTTTCCTTTGTAAGTGTTTTCATTTACAGTGTATATGTACATGTACAAAAATCACCCAACAAATAACACACAGCAACCAGCTATATGTCTACAGACGTCCCTCGCAGAATTCACACAGGACTGACGCTGTCAATCAAAAACTGGTTCCGCCTTTCAGACAGTTCCTCCAATCACCATGCTGAAGCCCAGCGCCGGCACCCGCCCACTACTCCATCGATTCCCAGAGAAGCTGAGCTTCACATTTTTGCCACATTTGTCCGATCTCCGTCGAGCTCACCGCAGTGAAAAAGAGAACAGTGAGCTTCAAGTGGTTTTGATGCGAAGGCTGCTACAGGAATGCGAGAATCATAGGCATGAACAGCTGATTCTGAACGAACTAGCGATACGTTCTAGCGCACATTTAGTATTGAAATGTAAACACAGCACAGTACATGTTTCATTTGCAATCGCTCCAAGCACATCATTTATCTCAGTGTTCCAATACCTAACTGTGACCTGCTAATGAAGGCAAGTGGAGTGAATGACTATAAATAAAAAGGGCTGCAGGGCTTTGTGATAAGACTGACGTTCAGCATATGCTCAAAATTATAAAGGATAAAAAAACAACAATATATTGCTATGGGTATTCAGTGTACAGAAGAGTGTACGTACGAGTCTTATGGGACCAACTTATCCCGAAGACAAAGCTTTTACTCTTCTGACACTGACAAAAAAACGACTCAGTGGATTTGATAAGAAGAATGAGCACTTTGGCGAGATGACATACAATAATACACGTTTAATTAGAGGCACAGCAAGTCAAGTGTTATACTCCCGTGTGCGCAGCTTGTCTGGTTAGACCTGGAATGATAAATGGCTAAAGAAAAATGTAACTTTCAAAACTGGAATGAATTTGCAACCTTGTAAAAAAAAAAAAAAAATGCATACAAATGACTCGCTGGCAAAAAAATTAAAGTTTTTCTCTTTTTTTTTAAATGTAGTCATGTAGTTTAGTCATGTATTCAAAGAGTAACTAATTAAGTTGAATTACGGATTCCCGTAGCAGCCTCTGCATTAAAACTACTTGAAGATAAGGTTCAACTGTTCTGTGAGCTCAATGGTGATTGAGCAAATGTGGCAAAAACGTCACTTCCACGGAAGCTCAGCTTCTCTGGGAGTCAATGGCTTGCGCATGATGATTGAAGGAACTGTCTTAAAGGCGGAACCAGTTTTCAACTCACAGCATGTGTGAGTGTGGATTCTGCGAGGGAACTCTGTAGACAAACAGCTGGTCTTTGTGCGTCATCTGCTCGGCGATATAGACCATTTTCCTTTGTACATATACACCGTAAATAAAAACACTTTTATAGCATTTCAGTTTTACATAATTATCGCGTTTCCTTGTTCTAGTATGTTTGTTTTTAGAATTGATGTGTAAATAACTAGGCCTGAAATGAGCTTCCCCTGTTTCAAAGACCAGCAACTGTCACTGGCGTACAGTATAGTGAGTATAGTTGCACAAATGCTTTTTCGTTTCATTTCAGATACATCCTGCACCTACAGACATGAGTGTGATTTATCCTGGGGGACAAATAAAAAAGCCGGCACATCAGCCTGCGAGTGCACTCTGCCTGTAATCTGCATGTAATCAGTCAAGTTCCCAACTGCAGGGGACATGATATGGAAAGCCGAGTGTGTCAACCATTAGTGTGGACCTTTTCTAGCTCCTAAGAGCAGGAGCAAATTACACAGGTGTAACAAAATAAAAGGTGCGATGGGAGAGGGAGAACATTTTGGTTCTGTATTCTGTATAAAAAACAAACATCTGCAATGTAGCAGCACTGATAACGTTGATAACACCAGACCGGGTTTGAAGAATGGATGAAGACTAAAACGAAACCTGTGACCAGATGGTCATTATGACATTAAGTGAGAACGAACACGGCTCTTCTGATTAGTAGTTATTTGTTGAGCGTATTCGAGGGCAGTTACCTTGAGACGGTAGGGAGACTCCATCTATAAAGACGTTCGCCCTGTTAGAATTTCATCAGATCTCTTAATACTTCGCCCTTTTACCGGTGGATTGTTGCTATGTTTTGCAGTGCTGTCATGTTACAGTTTGCACCACAGCATTCTGATATCTTTTATTTTGGGCAGGTTTAGGACTCATCCATTGAATGAACATTGGATGAAGTGTGGACGGGTCCAGGGGGAGACTTTATTTCCTTGGGGTGTGTGGAATGAGACGATTCATTGTAAATCGAAGCAATAATATCATCTCTGGACAAGATGAAATGTTCTGATTTTCTATGTGTGCGGTCTCAGTATTTCATCTAGCAAGTCTCTGGTTTGCCTTCGTGTTTGACTAGTTTAAACCCATCCTGTGTATAAGTCCACTGGAGCCCCGGCTTAATTATAATCCCACTGCTGGCCATCGTTTGGAGAATCCCAGTGTGCAGAGCCGAAGTCTGTAGGCAGAAGACCCACTGTGATCTCCGCTGCTTACTGGCAGATGAATGAAGTCTGCTTTCCTTGGTTTGAAATCCTCAAACTACACCCTTTGTTTTATCGGTTAAACTGTGCAGTATCTGGTCTATTAGAGCTATTCCCCAACTGGTTTCTACTGCTTGAACCTATGGGGAGCATGAGGCCCTTATATGAACTCAAGGTTGTGGCCACATTATTCATTCCTACAAATTCTCTTAAGATGGAAAAAAAGCCCGCCTCAGCTAAGAGCTCTTTAAGTGATCAGGCCACTACCGCGTTTAAATTCCACTTATTATCAATTTTAATATAAACGTTTAACTACATGTGGTCCTTCAGTTCAAATTCAAGAATAGTTTTCTGCCAGGGCTGCTTTTCTTTCCTTTTTTGGAGAAAGACTTGATTTTATTGAAAATCTTTTAACAAGAACTCATTCACTCTAGTCAATTCAGGCAGTGGACACAGACCCTTCCCACTTTATCAGATAAGGGCACTCACATCCCAAAGGCATCTTCAAGGACAGATGCAGACACGAGTGTGCACAAGTGTATTACCTAAACTCTAATACATTCAACTCCATGTCATTTAGAGATGCTTCACTGGAAAAAAAAAACAATAATCTTAAGAGTAACATTAATTTATCAAATCTTTTTTTTTTGGCGTTTCTGACATTAAATGTGATATATGAAGCTATGACACCTGAATAATAGCAACTTCTTTGTTATCATATTCTTCATATAATATGATTTTATGATCATTTTAACCAAGGATTGCCACAGTGTGGGCTTTATTTGGGTCATAAAATACACTTTTTTGACAAAGCACTATTCCTTTATTTGAATGTATTATGCACAGCCTGTGGACATAGTAAAAGAGGGGTCACTGGATTTGCTGACCTCCCAGTTGTGATGGAAGTTTTTGCTGGGCTGCGGACGATTTTCAGACGTTAAAAGTGGACCATGGCTTTTTGAAGTTTGGGAATGGCCGATTTACGTAGTTTGATCTCTCGTCCGTGAAAGGTGTACGCAGCAGTGTGTGTCCCGTGCGCTGTGGAAATACCCCCCCCGCCACGATCCTGCTGAACCACAGTGGACAGATCATTTGGAAGTGTTTGGCAAATGGGCAAGACTTTAAGAGCAGAGCAGATGAGCCATAACATAAATTGATGAAACGACGTGTTGACGCGTCGCGCACGCGTGGGTCAGTGAGAGTGAAAGCGAGCAAAGAAAAGACGGATAAGGTCAAGCGTTTTTTTGTTTTTTTTTCTATTCCTGTGTGTACTGTGTTTGTGCATAGATAGACGTTCATCATGTCTCTGTGATTACGAGAGCGTTTCACCACGACCGGCATGGGACTTATCAGAGGGAGCCAGGTTTCCGAAAGACTGACAGTTTAGCGAAAACTGCCATGGGATAAGTCTTGAGCCTCACTCAATCATCACTCTCTTGCCACGTTCTCACTCTCTCTCTCGATATATCTCTCGCGAACACACATACACTCACACACCTGTGCAAACACAGATGCAGAAACCCAAAGGCAAACCCCAAGAATTGATTCTCAGAGCTGCTCTTGTGAGATCTCGAGCCTTTATATGTCTCCTACAACCCAGAGCGGATAAAAGACGATCGTTCCTCCTGACGATTTGTCTTCGGAGGCACAGAAAACGTAAACAGACGAGATGAGGAACAATAGGTGTCATGGGAGGACGGTGCGTGTAATCTACAACTGAGGTAAGTAAATAAAAAAAAGAGGCTTTTCAAAGGAATTTGACACACGTGGGACGGAGAGAAACGAGTACAAGGTAACAGATGAGAATACATTAACACAATTTAGTCTTTGTTAGAAATGTCTATGAGTGTAAATGTGTATTATAGTTACCGGAATGTCATTTGGAATATCTGTCCCAGGTTGACTTGCTGGGTTTTGTTGTTGTATCCATGCAGCATCTCACCAAACAGGGTGTCATTGAAGTGGACATCCTGCCTTGAGCATTTTGGTCCCTCGCAGTTGTCCGACTGCAGGAGGCAGGAGCGCCCGTCCCCTGCAAGTTTGTACTCCTGCACACACCTGAGTGGGCGGGGAAAAGAGCTGTCAGTACATCATAGAATGTTTTATGTCTGTGAATACAGACGCCAGGCCATCTGAGACGAGTTGTGGAGTTTGAGGTTGCGGGCCGGTGATACATTTCTACAAAGACGGGCTCTTTTTATGCGACTTTAATCTACAGATTAACACAAACAGCCATGGATATGATCACAGAGAACCATCACCTTTTTTCTGCCATGTTTTCAGCCCTTGTTTGGCAAATGTAAAGACGATAGGAGAAATGTCCAACATGCTATTTTGAAAGTTTTCTCACTATTCATTTTCACAGCACAGCAAGAGGTTGAGTATCTGTCGCAAATAAAGAAAAGGCAAAGCCACGGTACTGTACAACGTACTGGTCAAGGCCAACTATTCCAGTACAGTAATAATCTCATCTTTATATTCTACAGTCCATTTTATACAAGTTCTTGTATAAATGTGCCTCCATAGTGGCCTGATCCGAGAATTAATTACTCTTTGACACACACATCTGTATTGGAAAGTGAGCCCGTTATACTTAAAAGGTAAGGCAACGTGTGCATTTGATATTGGCTGTTGAAGAACTAATGTTCCGGGGGAAAAAGAAATATGCAACCCAACACTGTGAACCTGACACATCTCAAGGAGAATTAGGATTTTATTTTTCAACAACAACACTGCTGCTCCATTTTATTAAGTTCCCACTTGCCAGGAACCCCAGAATTGCCTGGAGTAGCATACGCACAAATACACAATATTTTTATTTTTTTGTATCAGCACTGCGCTCGCAATGGAATATGGATTCAGCACCTTTCGCTTGACGCTAATCAATGTTCCTCAATCTTTATTTTATTACCAGATTATCATCTCCAAAATAGCCAACCGTTTTAAATTAGCCTGTATATAATATTTAGCTATGAATGTCATTAAACAACAGTAAAATACAATAAAATATAGAGGATGTTGCAGCAAGGAGCAGTGGAGAGTGCAGCTGGCAAGTATGAAAAAGTGGTCTGGTCCATCATCTCTGAAAAACCACTGACAGACATGACACAAACAGCCTGAGCCCACTGATCCGTCCCATTCGGTGTATAAGGGGTAAATGGCAGAGGTGATATAATGGCGTGGAACATTATTTCCCGTGAACTTGTGGAATGCCCGAGTGTAACATCGCTCACGACCAGCTGCACAGCTTTTCACGGCCGCAGAGCAACCTTTTCCAAATGGAAACTCCTCTGAGATTACTGTGTCATGTGAGACAGCCTAGTTCTAGGGCAGGTGCTCATAAAAAAAAGCCTCTCCACTCCACACAGTGCATCAGCTCAGTGGAACATGTGCGAGATGAAGAAGAGGACGCATGCAGAGCAAACATGCAGCTGAATAATGTGTGGGAATTTCAGTCAGCACAGTCCCAAGTTTCAGGCGTGAACCGCGAAAACTGCACTGCACTAATGAAAAATAAGGAAGCTCTGGAGACAGATGCGGTAACTTCGCTGCACCTACTGATGTAGGTTGTATTTAAACACGCTTGCGATTAAAGGTGACGCAATAATACGATTAATATGACTTGTGTGAACTAAGATATATGATAAGGAATAAGAAATGTGGGTGCGCAAGGTTTTCAGTAACACGTGCGACTCATTAAAAATATGTTTGAATAAACAAAACATTTTTTTTTTGTCTTCCAGCTTCCACACTTCATTTACTTTTTCATTTAAGTCTACATTCTTGTGTGTGTGTGTGTGTAACATTGATTCACTGGCAATATGAAGACAAAAATGTCTTGTAGAGTTGTTATTCTGTGCAGCAGATTATTGTGATGTTATATATTGTAGTTTTACTGCTTTTATAGTTAATTAGTATTGTTTCCCATTTTGGTTTCTACTGTATTGAATATTGAATCACATCAAAAAAAAAGTCATTGTGAGTCATCTATTTGCATTTTTGTTCGCGTGGGTATTTGCCTTTGCAACAACATTTTCCCGACTGAAACGTCGTTATGTTGCCTTTTTCAAGAGGAGCCTTTATTTCTCGCCTCCAGACACCTTTAAATATTTTACTGTTAGTTATTCTCACCCACAAAACATAAGCACATTGCTGGAACTCGGGTCATCTTCAAGGGGCACAAGCTGCTGAAGACACAGCTGTTCGCAGCCTCCATTGAAGCCATCCGTGCAGTCAATGCCCATGGAGTAGTCATAGCAACCTGAGCCATCTTTCATTGGCCTCAGCCCCCCAGGACACTGCAAGAAAAAGAGAGACAAAGACAGAAAGAGAGAAAGAAAGCAAGGAAAGACAGAAAGGTGGTGGGACGGAGATGTAGAGAAGGAGATGAGCGGGAGGGCATAGATTAGAGACAGGGAAGAAGAGATACAGACACAGAGGTCAGCATGTGCATTTTAATCAAGATCAGGCGGCACAGAGGAGGTCAAATACGATAGTGAGAAGAGATGGCAAAGATGAGAGGGAAGGCGAGCACATGAGAGAGAATAGGTTGATTAAAACAAGGAGGAATGGAATTATGAGAATGAAAACATTGTTGTAACTGTGCGAAAATGAAACTGGCCGCCGGTGGTTGGTAGTCCATCATTAGAGCTCATTTGTCTGCAAGAGCACAGCGACACTTAAGGTCGATGGGGAGAAAAAAAGAAAGAAGAGAGAACAAAATTAGATCTAATAAGCGTACTAAGTAATAAATGAGTAGTGTTAGATATTTTCGTTTGCACACGCAATCCATGAGATGACACCGAGGGCAGTGAGACGTGGAGGTTTTTGTTAAAATCAGGGCTGATGTCGTTTAAAAAAAAGCGAGGTCCATTTAAAATAATGCATGGACGTACGTAACAACCTTTTGTTGTTTTGCATTTTCAAACGTGGTTAATAATTCCGTTTCACTCCGGGCTTCTGTTTACCAGCAAGACCCAGTAACCTTCACGCAAAGCAAATCACCGAACACTGAACGCACTGACAGCGAACACTAAGTCGGAATATCGTCATTTTTATTTAGTTTGGATAATTTAAAGTGCTTTTAAATTAAATCTACTTCCTCCAGCATAAGAAATACTCATTAGGCAGCGAATGCAACAACAGCAGATGTTTCCTAATAACAAAGATGGACTCAATTTAGATTGAATTTTTTTTTTACCCATTAACAACTTTTAGACCTAAAAACCTTTGACAGATGAAAACAAAGGACTGTTAGGCCAAACAATACAACAAATGGGGTTATGCATAATGAGCATTCCCGCTGGTTGTGTTTGTGTTGGTGGCAATGAAAAACACAGGCGGAAATCCATTAATTCATCATATCGCATGATGTCAACATTTTCTATTTGAACGGGATGTTATGACCTTTGTAATTAAATACCGCGGGAATCTTGCGGCGCAAAAGAGAGCGAGAAAAGAAAGAGCTTAGCATGCAGTCACTGAAGACACATAAGTAGTGTTTAATGACAAGAATAGCATATTCTCCTCGTGTCATGTCTTTTTCTTTTAGTGTAAGTGAAATATTCAAGGTGCAGTTATCATACAGGGAGGAGTTTGTTAAGGCTGTTACACGAGATAATATACAAGACAAGCGTTCGTATAGGCTACATCAGGACTGCCAAATGCCCAATACAGCCGTAATGTACAACAGCCAGCCACAACAATAAAGCTAGTTACACTCTTACATTAAAGCAATGCAGTGTTATTGCCAATTATACAAGTTTACCACCATCAAACGGGCCTAAGTATATCTGGAAGGAGTGCTCAAGCGATAATGGAGCAGCAGTGTTTTAAAGAAAGGAAAAAGCGGCCCATGCTTTGCACTGGTCACCTTCGAATTACTGAAAGTCAGTGCGTTACATTGTGCACATTATTCCTGCTATTTGCCGTAAACAAATGAACAATTTTCCTTAGCGGTAAACGTTCATATTCAGCACATTTTATTTACAGGATTTAAAGGAAAAACAATGTTTTAGATAACTTTGCGTACAGCAGCTTTCTATTATTCTCCTCTGTTTGTGGTACAGAGAGAGAGCGAGAGAGAAAGCAGGGAAATGAGCAGAAGGCGTCTCTTAATGTTTTTAATTATGTATTTTCACATTTGGAAGATGTGCCACACGGCAGAGTGGCCCATCTTCCATCTTCGCAAAAAGACCTGGGGTCAAAACCCGGTCGGAACAAGGGCCTTTCTGCATGGAGGTTGTATTTTCTCCCTGTGTGTGTGTGTGTGTGTGTGTGTGTGTTCTTCTCAGGTTCTCTGGTTTCCTCCCACAGTCCAAAAAGGTACACTCTAAATTACCCATAGGTGTGAGTGTGAGAGTGAACGGTTGCTTGTCTCTATGTGTGTTTGCCTTGTGATGGAACGGCAGCCTGTCCACGGTGTGACCCCACCGTACACCCTATGTCACCTGGGATTGGCACCGGCAGCCCCGTGACCCTCATGTGGAGGATAAAGCGGTAGACGATGGATGGACATTTGGAAGATCCTCACACTCCTGCCACCCTTTCAACCCAACCCACTGACACTGTGATTTAGGGCAGACGGACGGACAACGAGACGCTTTATTGATCCCTTGGGGAATTCAGGATGCCACAGTCAACGGCCACCAGACAAAACCGAACTCCTTGTTCCTTATGACGAGGTTGTGTTCCCCACAAAATATGGAAACAATGTTTTCGGATAAAGGTCTACCTCATAAGAAGGGTGGGTGCAATGCTGATAAAAGGTCATGTTCGCTCGGCGTTTGCCGTCCAACTTTCATTTTGTTTCCACGACAAAAAAGAAATTAAAGAAAAGATAAATGTGCAACGACCATTTTGCATTGTTGCCACGATCGCTTTGGACATAGTTCCCACATGTTCGGGAATTCAGCGGGAAAGCTCTCCAGTCTCAGACACAATAACTGTATCTCATGAATGTAATGCTAACCTCCTCACCAGAACAAAATTGGGGCCATTCATCACAGTGAGGCGGAGCAGTGGGAAGAATTGTCATGCAGCACTCATGTGGCTAAATGAAAGGACTTAAGGTTAGCCATTAGTGCAGCCCACTAACTACTTGTTCTCTCTGTTCAGGCGATGCTCCAAAGACACGGGCCTGAGGAGGGGGAGGATTTGCATTTCAAATCAATTCATTACAGTCTGTCCTTCTGTGGGCGCTACTGCTGTGGCAGCACAACGAGGACAGGTCAAGAGATCAAGCTATACATTATTTGTATAACATAAGTACAATGTTAATGTGAGTGAGATGTTATTATAATTGCAGCAATGTCCTGTCATTGAAAATACATAAAAAAAAGACACACAAGGAAGGGTCACTGGAGAAATAGTTGTTTGCTAAGTTTCATTAAAATACCACCATGAGCTCCTCACACTAGATGTGACGATCATAACCCACACGTCTCTGCACGTCCGCTACCAGTCCCTCGAAACCTCCCCTGGACTCTGCGTTGTGTTTTGATGCTATTTTGACGGAGGAGTGTCGCGCGGAGAGAAAGGAGGCACCAGGCACGGGGTTCAGGGTTGAGAACAAGACCTCAATTTCTTAGACAGCTTGGGCTTTTAAACACCGTGACTGCTGGCTCCAACACCTGGGAGCCAGCAAGGGAAAGTGAACTCTGTTTGACAAATGAATCTCTTAACCACACAAAGAAAAGCAACATCATTCAAGTATATTCTGTACCAAAAATAAAGATTTCTATAAAAACAAATTAGAAACACCCCTCAGGAAAGTAAACTGGCCACATGCATTCAATTTCAAATAAATAATGAACGTAAAAGAAAACATACTCGTAATGTTTTGCACCAATCGCTCTTACTTCAATGTATACCCCGTAACAACACTCTAGCCTTACTTGCTAGCCTGCTACATGCTAGCCACAGTCATTACCAACACAACAGCCAAAGTATGGCAAATGTACGGCAAACAATCACCTGAACTACTGGTTGGTTAACACAAAGGATCATAAACTGACATTAATTAGTGGTTTAAACACATATAAATAACAAAATACGGGACATGGCTCATAATGCTTACCTTACCTAGAGCCATGATGATATCAGATATCACATAAATCAATATCAGAAAAGCTCTGCTAATGTTGACATAGGTTATATTGTACAACTATCTTTCAGACACTTTTCTTTTTTAGGTTTCTTTGCAGCGTATGCAGTTGTTGCCAATGCTGGAGTAACTCTCTTCCTACTGAAGGAACTCCCGTCACAGGCCAGATTTTCCTGAGTGACCATTGGTGTGAGTGTGAGAGCGGATGGTTGTCTGTCTCTATGTGGCCTTGTGATGGACTGGCAAACTGTCCAGGGTGTAGCCCGCCCTTCACCCTATGTCAGCTGGGATTGGCACCAGAGCCCCCCCGTGATGCTCATGTGGAAGATAAAGTGGTAAAAGGACGATGGATGGATGGATGTAAACAGAGCCCAGGTGCAGAAGACTTGATTTACATGATGCTGTAAGGTTATTATCGAATTATTGTGGAAAAAATAAATCAAAAACTCCTTTAAATTACACATTAAACAAAGTGTGAATATGTAAGTATGTTTTAATGCTTATTTTCAAGTTTAGTCACAAATGATTAATCGTTCCAAGCACTCAACTAACTTTAATGGATTGGGTGGTGACATATTATTGCTGATTCTTATTTAATGATCATTTATTCACTCATGCCTGAATGCAGACATGTGAGGGTGAAGAATAAAACATTGAGGTTTCCTATATGGATTCTCGCGGGGATATTACAAATGAGAAATTTATGACATCATTAAGTACTAGAGAGAGATGGTATTTCATTCTTAAGTATAGTTAAGGGATTAAGCGTACAAGGTGAGCAGGTTTGAAGACGGGGGAAGAAAAATGAAGTGCATCAAATAAAACCGCACATATATCTCCCTATGTGTTATAGGGTTCGCATAGATCACCCCTACAAATTAAAGTTTGCACATCTGAATGGATGCTATTCATTTTGCTAATCACCCATTAGCGCCCTCAGTTTTAATCAAGAACTGAGCATAATGTATTCATGGGACCTTTTTCTTCTAATAAACGTGTCAAAGTCAAGATGCTAGACATTCATCCGCGTGGCAAAAGATCGGAACAAAAGTGTGATCAAGGATTTATATATATACTGTATATACATATATTTTCACAGTGCAACTTTTGAATTTACAGCATGGGGGAACTACTGTATATAAACAGCAAAGACTTAAGGAAGAAAGGTAGTGCAGGAATGTTTCCCTTACTAAGTTTTATGTGTGCTGAGACTTTCATAAAGCAGCACATATCAAAAAAAAAAAAAGGGCTTTGAAACAGCGCAACTCTAAATCACACTGACAGGCAACTGGGAGGAGGGGAAAAAAAAAATCAAATACTCTAAAAGCATATTTGACAGCTTAATCTGGTTTAGAGGTGGCAGAGATGCATGCCCTGCAGCTCCACTGCTGTTCAAATGGGTTAAATTAGGCACAACAGTTTTACTGCTGCAAGAGGGAGAGAGAGAGAGAGAAAATGTGAGGGTGCAATTAATTCCCTGGCTGTTGCTTCCTCATTCACATGTGAAGTCATACTTAATCCTCACTGAGAAAACACACAGTTCGGAAATGCTGGTGCCTCGGGTCAAAAATAGACTTTAGTCTGTCGCTTTCAATCCTGTGTGTGGCGTTTGTTGCACAGAATCATGTATCATGTTTGGACGCATGTGCATAAAACACATACTGCCTCGCACAGGCTCAGTGCTCACATTCTATAGAGGCCGCCTTTGTTTGCAGGCCATTTTCGCCTATGTTTGTCCTCCTCCCTTCTTTACTGACACACCAGATAACAGGGGAAGTAAAGGATGCCTTTGTCTTGTGACTCTGTCACTGCACTCAGCTGCTCTCGGCTCAGCTCGATTGCCAGAGGCCTTAAGGAACTGCTGTTATTTGCTTCCTTTCATGCCGAAGACAGCGGTGACACGCTTTGTCACTGGTGAGCTATCTCTGCTCATGCGAGGGAACACAATATACAAACAAAAAATACAGTATAAACAATAGTAATGGACACACTACTGAAACCATCCATCCACTGCTTTATCCTCCACATGAGGGGTCACTGGTGCACACATTGGACAGGTCGCCAGTCCATCACAGGGCCACATGGAGACAAACGGGAGGAAACGGGAGAACCCGGAGAAAACCCACACACACACCGGGAGACAACTAATTTAAATTGAAGAAATATGAAGAGATTTTTTTACTCTTTCTCAATCCATTAAATTCTGTGAGTATAATTGACAGAAACATATCAAATAATGCACAAGATATTGAAGATGGTTCTCCCTAAAATAAGTGTATTACCTATTTCTAGCATTTATATGCCATGGCTAATCGGGGACATTTTACAATGCAGTTATATTAATACCTTGAATTCATATTTTGGTAATGTTGTTATGCTACAAATATTAATATCTCCCCGTAAAGGCTCGTCAGAACCACACTCCATTGTGCAAAGATCTTAATTACCATCCGTGACTGGAAAAGTGCAACGCAGATCTCTGCGGTGCACTCAATGACACACTTGATCCAGCATTTAACCAACAGTGTAAGGCTCAAAGGATGAAAAAAAAAAAAATATTACAGTGCACTCGCTTTAAACCATAAAGCATTAGAATTCAGTGGTAATGAGGTAAACTGAGATGTGCTATGAAGTGGAGCAGAGGGAGTCACAACGCTCAGTTGCCAGGAACACACGACTGTGGGGACGCGTGGGGGTACGGCGGGCAGAAGGATTAGCAGATGAGGGTTTGCGCAAAACTTTTGTTTGGGTGGCGCTGCCATTGTTTTCCCTCCCTGCTGACTCTTTATGCAAACGAAAGGCAACCGAGCAGAAATCTGATTCCATGCTGACAACTCATCGTTTAATTCTTGACTTCTGGAGTGTGCTACACATTTTTAATAAACTCCAAGACAGTGCCATACACGTGTCACAGAATGAGACTGAAGGCAACAATATCTGTCATCTCTAAGCTGTTATAAACAACTGGAATTTGACAGGCCAGAATTACAGTTTCAGGTGGGGTCTGGAATTTAAAAATACATCTTTGCCAACACAGCATCTGAACAAGTTTACCATGTCCCAAAAGGGACATCAACTGATGAAAGATATGCCACTAATATCCCACCATCTGCTCAGACTCCGAGGACTTCCATTAGGAAGACAGATACTGTAGCAGGATGCAACAATGTGCCATAAAGAAAAACACTGCACCGTTTCCGTAAGAGCACAGAAACCACAATATGCTGCAGTTGTCAAAGTGAAACTCTGGAAAAAAAAATGGCGAGCTGCCAGGAAACGCCGTGTTCACAGAGTTTTGAAGCTCACCGAGCGGCCCCGGGAGACTTGAGAAAGTGCATCAGTATTTCCCCTTTCACACACAAAACACACTGGATGACATGCTACGCTGACCACAGGTTCAACAAGAAGTCGACACCACTGGCTGTTCGCACGGCGCACATCTCATGCACTCTCCCACTTACAAACTGGTCAATAATAATCATAATAATAAAAAAAAAAGGCATGATAATTTAGAAACATTATATTTATTGATATGACCATAAAGGTTGGCCTATTTTAATCCTAACAAAGATCCATTCCCAAAAGGATAAGAAGGATGGATGGAGGATCTAACATCATCATCTTGTAATTGTGAAACTGCATTAAATGAACATTCTGCAAACGGTTTAGATTGTTTTAGGGATTATTTTGAGAAGGAGACAAAAACGAATACAGCTAACGCCATTGTTGAGGTATTCCAGAAAGCATATGAGGGTAATCTCAGCTTTATAAACTCTGTATATTACAGAAAAATGGGAAAAAGAAGCAATTGAAGGAACAAATAACAGAGTTTCATATTTGTAAAACGCAATGCATGGCCACCGGTTCCTGGATTTGGAGAGAATTCAATTTGGAAAAATATGATCAGATTACGAATGAATTGGTATTCAACCGACAGCCATGTTGGAGATCTTGTGGACACATGGATGTAGACCATCATCAGTGTTAGGTAATGGCGTTTAAAAGAATGACGTTATTTTTTCAGTAACAGGGTGATCTAACTAATTACTTTTCCCGTCGTTACAGCGCCGTTAACGTTACTGGACGTAAAATGCGGTGCGTTACTATGCATCGATTGAGTAAACTGTGTAATCCCAACGCACCCCTGGCTCACAGCTAGTGAGGAGGCGGGTTAATAACGAGGTAAGCGATTATGATTGACCAAGGCAGAGTCACGTTTCACACATTCCAGCATACGCGCCACACACACACACACACACACACACCTGCTAAACAGAGACTCGATGAAGCAGCAGAGATGGTGAGTCAGGATTCCGATGTAAAGTTGGCATTTTCATTGTTTGTGGCGATAAAATCACTTCTTCAAGTTCATTGTGATCAAAGGCAAGAACGTACATGTAATGTGTACATTATGTCCCGGAGCAAAAACTCCGTTGTACGCAATTCTAATTTAATGAACTATCTCACAATGGCACACGCATCTACAAAGTTAGTTGCCAAAAACACCGATTATTGAGAGTTTGATTTATTTAATTAAGAATAAGACTACAGAGCTAAACACACTTTTTTGTTGTTTAAAAGTTTACTTTTGTTGTCTCAGGTTGAGAGAGTTTGATTTAATTTGCTAGAGTTAAATGCACTTTATATGGTGTAACTGTTTACTTTTCTTACAAAGATAATACTTGAAGTGCAGGATAAACATCTTGCTGTCTGTCGACGTGCAATAAATATGAAAGTTATGTACTCTGTCTGTTCTACTCATTTCAACTGACTTGTGAAAACTACACAAAAAAAATCCAAATTCTTGACATATATATATATATATGTATACGTATACATATATACATATATATGTATATATATATATATATATATATATATATATATATATATATATACATATATATACACATAAATACACATTTGACATATTTTATAACAGTAACGCAAATAGTTACTTTCCCAGGTAACAAGTTACTTTTATTATAGAGTAATTCAGTTACTAACTCAGTTACTTTTTGGAAGAAGTAGTGAGTAACTATAACTAATTACTTTTTTAAAGTAACGTTCCCAACACTGACCATCATACACCAGGATATGAGATACCGAAAACGTAAGATACTAAGGAAACTTATACTACAAAAAGAGGACAAGTACCTTCTTGCTACTAACAGCAAGCAAAAAAAAGCAATTACGAGATTATGGCATAGAACAGAACCCCTGACCGAAGGGCAGTGGCTGTGCATTGTGGAAAATTTGACACATCAATTGAGACTACAAGAAAAAATGGGACAGTGGACTGATTTTGACAATAAGAACTCGAAAAAATTATATTTTTTTTATGTTGCATCTTGACACTGTAACTGTTCAGAAAAAAATCCTCATAAACAAATAGGTTAAAAAAAAAGAATAAGAAACATTTCAAGTTGGAAACTGCAGGCCACAATGACAAACTGCATAACAGTATATAGTTTTGCACAGAATATTGTTACCATACAGTAAAAAAAAAAGGCTAAACTCTAAACTGTGTTTGATGGGCGACGAGATGAAGACAGAAAAAAGAAAAAAAACAACAACAACCCAAAAACCACTACCTGTCTAAAATGGCTAACCTGCACTTACAGCAGCTGCTGTTATAAGCTGAGGTTAGCGAGCACAAGAATAAGCCATCTGTTATTCACTTTGCCTCAGCAGCAACAGCAGCAACAGCAGCAACAGCAGCAACAGCAGAAACAGCGGAAACAGCGGAAACAGCGGCAGCAGCATCAGTGACAGAAAAAAAAAAAGAGTAATATAATGTCTCCAAATCTCTGTCTTTGACAACATTATAATTACACGCAAATGCATGTTAACTAAGAGCAGTTGACTGCTGTGAGCGACTGACACCGACAGCGGTTTTTAAGCACCGCTTGTGTCATGTCACACCTCTGAGTTAGCACACCCTCTGGGAGAAAGACGGTTAAAATAACATCAACTGCCAAAAATAAAATAAAAGAAAAAGAAAAACACAGAAAAAAAGTAATAAAACTGTGCTTCACAATCCTCCGAGTTACTCTTCAAAGACAAGAGGGCTCTGTCAGTACTTTATGCCTGAATATTAATCAGCCACACACGGAGGTATGACACTCTTCTGAATCATTTTACAGTCTGAAAACATGTATAATTTATATCCTATGAAAGTGAGACAGGATGTTCAGTGTTGCTATACTATTAAGTGAAGTCCAGGGGAAAGAAGAACATTGAACAAGGCAGACTGCATTAATATGAATGCAGTCTCTCTTTTGTCTTTTGTTCTCTTTATTAAAAGTGATAATTCTTGTCCCAGGATACAGTATGGGTCTAGTAGTTGCACGCTGCTGTATGTAAAACTGTGAAATAGTGCTGTATATGCAGAATCACTCACTCTCACTCATCGTCCACCGCTTTATCCTCCACATGAGGGTCACGGGAGACAACCCCGTTGACATCGGTGGAAAGGTGTGGAGCAGTGTGAACAGGTCCATCACAGGGCCACACATAGAGACAAAAAAAAAACACTCACTCTCACACTCACGCTCAATTTAGAGTCCAATTTGCCTAATCCCTAAATCCCCTGTGGGAGGACACTGGAGAACACCCACCCGGAGAAAACCCACGCACACACGGGTGTCACACTACGCCATCCGCGTGGCCGTGTGTGGAAATGTTACGTTCAGGGGCTTGCTGTGAGATATAGACGTTGAAGAATAAGGCCCATTAAAATGTGCTCATTCATATTTTATTTATACTCGGCGTGGTCCACTTCTCTCCGCCTACTCAAATGGGATTCATTTTAGTGGCATATGGTTTAATGTAAAATAACTATACACGCACAATTATGGCCCTCAGCCCTCTATAGAATGCAAATTCTACCACACTGTTCGTTTAAATACAATGTTTACAATTTTTTGCTGTACAAATTGTTTTTATTTCACAGCTATCCCTGATTCCAGAGCTTCAAATAATACAACTATAACCATTACTACATATTATATAGCTACTCATTACTGGTAACGTTAATATTATTAAAAATCATCCATCCTCTATCCACGGCTTGTCCTTTTCTGAGGCTCACGTGAGGAGCTGCAACCAGTCGTGCGTGTCACACCCTGGACGAGATGAAACTAATAGTGACGGCGGTAATTGTTATTCATATTATCGATTTGTGAAATCTCTATTTTCTTCTCTTTCCTCTCTTCCTCTCTGTGATCTTCTGTACATGTGACACCTGTGCATGTGACCTCCGTCCTGGGCTAAATGGTTTGTATTTACTGTATAGCACTTTTCTAGTCTCGGTGACCGCTCAAAGCTGCATTACATTACAGTTTTGCCATTCACCCATTCACTCACACTTCCATACAGCGCATTTTTCTATCACTCATCTTTCAAACCCATTCGCACGCTGCCGACGCAGCCGTCAGGAGCAACGTGGGGCCCAGGGACAGACATGTAGACTATAGCAGAGCCAGGAATCTAACCCAACCTTTGAGTTGAAAGACTCACTGTACCACTGAACTACCATTGCCCCAAGGTTTCTCCCATTTTCTTCCCCTGTACAAGGGTTTTTGTCGAGTTGAAGGACAGAGACAGGACACTTGCTGTACACACTGTAAAGTCCTTTGAGGCAAATTGTGTTTGTGATGTTGGGCTGCATAAATGAAATTGAATTGAATTGAAAAATAAAAATGCATCATGAATGATAATGCATCATATTAATGAGAAGGTCAAGTCCCTACAGTCTTTAAAGTGTTAAAAGTTAGACGCAGCAGTTGGGAGCTACTTTTATTTGTGCGTCTTTGCACATTTGCCTACTTAATAAGTGATCAATGCACTTGCGGAGGACCAACAAACAAATGTAAAGAACTGTGTTATTATGACGTGGCGATGAATATTAAACTGTCAGAAAGCTGTGGGCAAAAAGCAATTACTCGTGGAATGGAAACAAAAGCTTAAAAGAGAACAAGAACAGCCTCGAGCTATTGCCTGTGTAAAGGGTGGGCATGATGACTGACGGGAAATATGATTAAGGTTTATTTATGTTGACTCTTTTTTTGTCACACTAATTCAGTGGGAGGTAAATTGTGCAGGTTCAAATCATCAAGGTGAAAGACAAAAGAGGTGAGTTTAAGGTTCAAATATTGTATTATATGGAGCTCATTCTAAAAGGCACAACAGCAAACCTGTCAGTCAACGTGTAGTGTACGCTGAGGCTTAACAGGACTGTCACTAATAGGGCTGTGTCTCATTAACTGGCATCGGTATCACACAAAACGACAGACTGCATAACGCCAGCGTAACAAATGTGCAGGAGGAGGAGTTTTCCTGGACACTCTTGTTTCCTCCAGAGTTAAAAGCTGAGAAACAAGACAGAAAAACAGGGAAATGGCTGTATGAGTGTTTGTCTTTGGTTCGACACAAACAGTGAAAAGACCAGTCGATTTATGGCCCTGTCCAAGCCCTTAATGACTCTCCAAACCATCCTCAAGCAATTGAGATGCCTCATCAATTTAATTACTTTACGACACGGGCCCGCCTCACGCCGTTGAAAGCCTGGCATCGCGAGTTCCCCGTCACCCCGCTCCTGTAAATATCCCAGAAGAGCTTCGTCGATGGGAGGAGACAGCAATGCAATATCTGAAATACAGATTTCCTTCAAGACGATAGCGCAAGCTGGGAACGTGAAAACGAAGCGAGCCGTCATATCCGCAAAGAGATTTCGAGGTTTTCTCAAAGGCAAAAAAAAAACAAAAAAAAACAAGACACGAGACTAAAGCAGACGATATCTGTGAAAAATCCATATCAGGGCACAAACTACAACAGTGTGAGGGCCCCCCACAGTGCCCACGGCACACAAATGATAGTGTAAGAGTCCATACATACACACGACTGCAAAGCGGCACATAAAATAATATGCGTCGCTTGGAAATATCGCAAACACAGAGACAGTATGCAGCAGATGGCATGCAAATTTAACGAGTGGCATTCATGTTGGGGGCGGGTTCATGCGTTTAAAAGAGGTGATTATGCAAACAGTATTTTGAAACATATACTATATATCACTTCTATACTTTAATTACTTAATCAGTCTTATAGCTGCACAGTGCTGTAGTAAGTACTAAGCAGCATGTCTGAAATGGGGTATAAAACAGTCGGCACGTGCGAAAAGATCATTCGGCATCAGTTTTTTTTGTTTTTTTTTTCATAAAGGAAGCTGCAAACAGGACCTAAATGAAAATGTTCTATTCTTCCTTTATTAGTTTGGACATCTCAGTGTCGAACACGGAAAACAAAGGCCAGGCTGTGCTGTAATATCACCGGTGTCAGCCTGGGTGATCTAAAACAATTATAAGAAAGAGAAGCTCATCTCAAAGGAGTCAATACTGTAGGTATTAGGCCTGAGCAGGTAATGGAAATTCTATTGAAATCCCAATACAGACTACTATCATTTTAGATTCATTAATGTCTTGATCTCATTCTACAGACCGAAGAGAACGTCTTTGTTTCTCACAGATCCGCACAAATATCACACAGTAATCCTTTTAAATGTGTTTTTTTTTTTCTGAATGAAAATGAGAATCACGATGTAAAAAAAATGACCATTCCCGCTGTCAAAGGGTAATCAAATCCCAATGTTTCATCTGCTGCTGCAGCTCTTAACAAGCACCGACACTGTGAGTGATAAACTTTATACTTTATTCCTATATGACTACTGTCTGCAAACCGAATTTCCCCTTGGAGACATTAAAGTTTTTACCCGCAGTACCAACTTACCGACCTAAACTATGAGAAATGATTACGTACACACAGGGCCGGCCCTATGCATTTTGGCGCCATAGGCACCGCGGTGCAAACAAAGCTATTTTCTGTGAAAAAGTGAAATTATGTACATGAATGTTAGACAAACACGTTGATAAACAAGTCATAAAACACTACTGTATGTAGTATGGTGGTCAACAGTGAAGTTCACAATAGAAGTATGGACGCTGCATATTCTGCATAGTAATACATCATAGTAAATGGCAATACGATAAATGAATACAGTAAATGGTAACATGCGACAAAACATCGTTACTTTACGGATTTGTTCAATTTGACGCCTCTGAACTTCCATATGCTTTCTTTTCTGTCTCAACAGTTATATATAATTATATACTACATATATATGTTTATATATAGTTTACTTTAAAGTTAAAACAGGGTTTTAACCTCTTGACTTCTTGACTCGAGCCTTTTTCTATTTTATTTCACCCTCTGTTGTATTTTACTGTTTTATTTGCATCTTGTGTTTTATTTCAAAGTTAAAACAGGTTTTTTTTTTTACTTTTTGACTTTAGCCTTTTCCTTTTCATCCCCCCTGTGTATTTTCCTTTTATTGTGAAGCACTTTGAGCTGCAATCCTTGCATGAAAGTAGCTATACAAATAGTTATATATATACATATATATGTATCTATACATATACTTTTTTTCCCTTTGTCATTGTCCGGCACCCCTCCAGTAGATGGGGCATAACAAACTCGACTGCTGGCATGCAGGAGACAGCACATGTGTGTCTCGTGTGTCTTCTGCCAGAGTGACAGCTTTGAATTCAGCTCTGCGACAGTGCGCTCCTGTCCCTTAGAAATCGTCAGTCAGCCCCCCCGAGCTCCACCGGCTAGTTAGCTGCACCTGAACACTTGTCGTGCTGACAGCAGACCAGAGAATAACTCGGTGTTTCGTCGGCCCATCGGTCACTTGACACTGGACATCGCACATGCACACAAACACAATCACGGTGGAATGACTGTAGGATGTGTGTGTACATGTTCTTAATAAAAATCCAGCCACGTACAGTTTAGTCTTAGATGAACCATAGCTAGAACCACATGCTTTTAACTTGTTTAGAACCGCGTAGAAACAAGACAACACACGTAAATACACTTACCATGCAGCCAGATGAGTCCAACTGTCTGTCGGACACACACTTGAAGTTCTTCTTGCAGCCGCCGTTATCTTTGGAGCAGTCACGGACCGGCCCGAATGACGCCAGCAGGTCATCTACTGTCTCAAAGTAAGTGGACATCATGGCCTCCTCCCTGGAATAGATGAGGATAAAATGTGTTATTATCATTATCATAGTTTATTTAATACAATTTGAAAAAGCACCGAACCTTAGGGGGCAGAGCCTTCTCCGCTGCTGCCGCCCCAACCCTCTGGAACTCCCTCCCACTACAGACTTTCCAGACCCACCTGTTCCAACAGGGCATTTCCATAGTTTTAACATTCATTACTTAATTCAGTTTATTAATTTATTACCGACCACGGTCCTTTTTTGCACACATTAAAAATCTGATGTATTGTGATTATTATTGTTGTTGTTATTATTATTTATATCAACAGACAGGCTAAAAACAACTGTCCGATGCAGTTATCCCAGTGTTTATAGAACAACCAGTTAAAATGAGGAAGATACAAATACTTTCGACACATTTCCACGTGGTAACAAATAATAATAATAATTGATGAACTCATCTTCTGTCGTGAAATCCTGTAACATTAGTTTGCTGGTGCCAATCCCAGTTGACATAGTACACCATGAACAGGTCGCCATAGAGACAGACAACTGGAGGAAACTGGAAAGCACACACACAGGGAGAACGTGCAGAAAGACCCTTGTTCGGCCTCTACACTAAAGCGATGATTTAACATGGCGTGTTTACTCTTGAGTGCTTCAGCTTCCTGTTGTGATTGACAGCGCAAAGGCAAATGTCAATAAAAACATAAAATTGTAGTCCAACCCTGGTGTGTCCTAGAGCACGTGTTGTGCTGGAGCAGACAGCAGTGTTTAGCAAAGAATATAGATAAAAGAAAACAGCTGATTTAAAGGTTGTTGTTGTTGTTGTTTTTTTTTTTACAGGAGTGATGCATGCTGGTTCACGGTGGGACTAATCTCTGCTCTGGCATTAATTGTATGTGTCTGACATGGTGTGTTGATGAAGAGCCCAGGGAATCTGCAATCCCCATCCATTAACTCTCCACTAATCCAAGGCAAAGTCATCCAGACCCGCCCTCGCTGGCAATCGGCATAGAAGACAGCAGAGGAACGAATGAGCAAAGACACAGGGTAACACACGCATTCACACTCAATGTTAAAAAATGATTGGTTGTGCAGATGACATTATTATTATTATTATTATTATCATCATTATTAGTATTAATAATGCTTTTAATTTTGATTCTGACATGTAAGATCGCCAAATAAAACAGGACTCCACGGGGAGCTTTGTGGCAATGTGCCTACATTTTATTAGCCTTGCATTAAACTAAACTTTAATTAAGCCACAGTGAATGAAAGTTTTTTGTTGTTGTTGTTTTTTCCCCAGAATTCATTCATAACATTTATAACATGACTGAACGTGTAAAGCTGTGTTTATGCTGAGCGTGGTGGTGGAAATAAATGCATAATAATGACAATACTTCAGTGTTAGGCCAGTTATCATTCCATGTTGAGCATGTTGACTATGTGCAATGGCAGAGGTGGAAAGAGTGCTGAAATATTCTACTCAAGTCGAAGATCCACTTATTTGATAACATCTTAGTAAAAGTAAGTTAAAAGTTAAAGTAAAAAACATAGCTTGCTTAAAATTTATTTTGAGTAAAAGGTACTGAATCTCACATGAATTGTTTATAATTAAAGGCAAACCTTTACAAATTAAAGTGCTGACAAAATAAAATATGTAAACACATAATGTATCAGTCAAAATGGGTCAAAGGTCACAAATGCTTTAACTTTCTCACTCACTCAGGGACCTTAATTAGTCCCAGTTCACCTGTCCTCATAATTCATTCACCTGTCCTCGTCATTCACCAGTCCTCATAAGTCATTCACCTGTCTACATCATTCATCTGTCCTCTTCATTCACCTGTCCTCATAATTAATTCACCTGTCTTCATCATTCTCATGTACTCATCACTCACCTGTCCTCGTCATTCACCTGTCCTCATAATTCATTCACCTGTCCTCTTCATTCACCAGTCCTCATAATTAATTCACCTGTCTTCATCATTGTCATGTCCTCATCACTCACCTGTCCTCATCATTCACTAGGCCTCATAATTCATTCACCTGTCTTCATCACTGACCTGTCCTCTTCATTCACCTGTCTTCATAATTAATTCACCTGTCTTCATCATTCTCATGTCCTCATCACTCACCTGTCCTCACAATTCATTCACCTGTCTTCATCACTCACTGCCAAAGTTTCAATTTCAAGTTTCAAGTTTCAACTCAATTACAGTAACGCGAGTAAATGTAATTAATTACATTCCATCTTTGCCCAAATGGTATGCTGACAAGACAATAAAATTACATTTCAGAACAGATGATGGCGCTGTACTGAAACGTGCCACAGTCAAAGCAAGTCATTGTGAGACGAACATAGGTTAAAACAAATCCTAGGATGTGCATCCTAGCGCTGCACAGACATGACAAAATCAGAAAAGCCACCAGAGCCTCCGAAAGACCATGGCTGTGTGTGCAAAATAAGAAAATCACATGTTTTTGCAGATATTTCACTTCACCAACACGGTTAATTAAAGTATGCTCTCGCTTCAAACTGGGTTTCATTACAAATAGAGACGCTGTGTGTGTGTGCGTGTGACTTTGACACCGTCGGTGCTACAGTTTAAAAATCCTCACAAACAAAGAAGGAATTATGACATTTCCTTCATGCCTTCTTCCGAGAAATGCCAGTCGGTCCAATCCTGTGCAGCTGAGCTGCTGTGTGCACGTCAGTATGCTCAGGCATACACTGAGCTCAGCTGCTTGCTGTCACAGTGAGAGAAGGGGTAAGCAACCCCTGCATTTTTCTTTGCAAAGAAATCAAAAGAACTGTCTCTTGCAATGGGACCACGGGGACCACAGTGTGTTGTGAGGGTGACTTGACTCTACAAACAGAAACAAGATCCCGAATGATGTGAAGACAGATGCCCCGCTGAGCAGAGAGGGTTTGTTGTGTTGGGACGTGTGTCTTTGTCTCTGTGTAGCTTGGGTGCCGAGGTGGAAATCTCATTTCAAAGAAGACACTAGAAATGGGGCCACTGTACCAAAAATATACATATTGATCTGGTAAAGTGGATCAAAATGTCCTCAATCACAGAGTTATTCGTCTTTTTTAATCAGCAAAGGTGGCAAATTGAACTGTTAATGCCTCTGTATTTAGTGCAAGAGAATCTTGTGAAAGAAGTGGTTTTTGTGGCCTTGTCATTGGCTGAAGGCAAAGGTGAGATGTGAAAGCATTAAAATTCATCCGAAAAGGTGGGAATGCTACATTTCTCATGTAATGAAAGAAGAGGGGCACCGTGGAGAGATACGGGCAGATCTTTACTCTGTTTTAACACGTCGCGCTCGTCCTGAATAAAACATTTTTCAAATTAAATATTTGCTTTTCATGTTAGATTTATTGTATGTCAGTGTGTAAGTGGCAGATCTTTCTTGTGTGAGCGGTGAAGTATTGCGATCCGCTGACAGCCCATCAGGACGTCTGCTTTGCTAAATCAAACCTTTCTCTGGCGCTGCTTTGTGCAGATAACAAATCACTGTCGCGCGTTCTGAATATGTGCGTGCTCTTGTATTTTATAACCTCTTTAGGACCTTTTCTAGCATCAACACTGACCTGCCAGGACCAGTCGTCCTTGAGGAGACCAAAAACCTGGCCCTAATGGGGCACAAGTCCATTTTGAGGAGGTGAATTGTGGTTAGGTTAAGTTTAGTGTTAGGGATTAGCTGTTTATGGTCAAGATTGGGCTTTGTTTGGGCCGTCCAACCCTTTTAACCCTTAGAACACAGAGCATGTTGGCTGCTTTTATCCATTACTATGTTAAAACGTACGGTACATGCAGAGGCTATAAGAATGTGCCATATAGAGTGTCTTATATCCTTTTTCTCAGCACAAAGCCTGAATAATATGTGACCTCTAAAGACACACCCCCAGGATGTCCTTATAAGGAGTTGTGTATTATTCCCACAGCAATTTAGCATGGGTGCACCTGCGGGAACGGGTTAAAAATGGGTTAGGGCAATGTTGCCCAGTAAATCCCAGTACTCAAAATCCAAGTATTAATGCAAAGTCAAACATTTCTGCTGTATTAAGGCAGTTTCTGGTCTTCTTCAGCTCAAATACACAGCATTGGTAAACGAGTTGGGTAAAATATATATCTTCATCATAAAGCCATAGTCAGAAAATGATTATCTTCAATTATTGGATTTAATTAAGCATTGCCAACTATATGAAGAGGCAGATAACCATTGCTGCCACTGCTCCATACGTCAATGATCATTAGTATCAATATACATTTCCAATTATTTCCTTTCTTATTAAGCCCAGGCCAAAATGAAAGCAGCTAGGCTTCATCATTCTCATGCCTAATTTGCAAAAAAGCTAAATGGATTAGCCCAGATTTACTTCCTCTGGGCAACAGGCAAAACAGAGCTCTCTATTTGATGTTGGTGCAGGTTCATGCCTATAGGGAATTAGACCGGGAGATATTGATGTGTCACACTGTCCCACTGAGCTGCCAACTATCTGCTCGTGCATCAGAGATCAACCACTGAAGCCAAAAAAAGCCTGCATCATCCAGAATCTGTGGAAACGTGACCCTGTCAGGGAGTAAACCCAAGACCTCGATGAATAGCACAAACAGCAGAGGGAACAGTTTGCACTCTTCTCTGATGCCCACATTCAGTGTGCTTGACTTGATACCAAGTTTATTGGAACCGAATGGTTCACAACGGACACTCGGGCACCGGATACTCCCAAATCACATTCCACTACATACCGCGGGATACTCCCCCCCCCCCCGAAGAAAAAGCTAATCAAAGTGACCGATTATATGCTCGGGGGAAACAAGCCAATGTTCCAGAGCCAAAGATCTAGCAAGTCCAAAGGCAGAGATCAATGAAACACTTAGTGGGCATAGGCTATAGGCGTGGAACAAATTCAGTCACTGCACACTGTGGAAATGATAAAACCTGCCCTCTGAATGCGATTTTCCGTAAGAGAGACTGCCTGATTTGGTGCGTTGTGTTGAGCGGTACCAACAGAATGCAGCCGGGCTCACCTCTAAAGCACCGCTTCTGCTTTGGAAGCAAAGACGGCAGAGTCCTGTTCAGGAATCGTCCATGGTTAGACGTGCCAGGCGGTTTGCGGGACTAGTGACAAATCACCAGCTGGCTGCTGGACTTAGATGGCGGCGTAACGCAGAGAGAAACACTGCTACTGCTATTGTTTTCAAAAAATGTTAAATTGTAGGCTTATTACAGTAGTGATCAGTTAGTCTAACCTTTGAGAGATATTTATTTTTACCTCAAATAATTATCTTTCTTGAGCCCAACAAGAGGTTTTTGTGACTTAACTGAAACAAACTGATCCATGAGGTTATTGGCTATTTATTTGTTCAACATGCTTGATTCAGGAGATGTCGTATATATACATATATATGTGTATATATATATATATATATATAACTGCTGAATTGCATGTTGTTGTTGAAGGTACTACAACAAGGACGCGATCATGTTCTTGGACACCTAATTTCTTTATTTAACTGTTCCTGTATATGCTGACATCTACATCTGGCAACCCCAAAAAAACCACACTTGCTTGTCATGTCTTATTCTTTTTCTCTTTAACAAGTCATTTTTCCTGAATTAGACAGGCAACACATGGCATTCTGGCACAAAGAATGCTGACAAATGTCTCCTTAATCGAGAGAGAAAAGGGGGTTGGGAAAGGTAAGGCAGACATAGGCAGAAATAATGGGTTGCCTCAGCTATGAGGTGCATGTTAAATGGCTTTCCCTTTGGATGGAGGAAATAGAAAAAAAAAACAATCTGGAAGACAACAACAAGTAAGGATATTGGAAAGTTCTTTCAAACGTTGTGCAGCATATTAAATTATGAAACGGAGTCTGCGAACTTGGGTCTCACTCTTTAATTAACAGGCACCCAATAGGAAGGAAAAAGCAATCCATACCATGCATCACTCCACAAAGTCGTTTAAACAATACGCATTGTTACCAGGATCAACACGGTCTCAAATGCTGACAGCCTTTCTTTTTCAAATCATTAGCTAATCAAGAGCATCACTTTTGGCACTCTGACTCTGTTGCTTGACCTAGAAGCTCATTGGTTGCATCTAAACACTGACTAATGTACTTGTTATTAATCTCCCTCTCTGCTTCTTGCTTTTCCAAATGATGAATGACCAGGCGACATTGCCCAAAGTTAGAGCGCTGCTCCAGCATGATTACAGAGCCCGTTATTGGTCTGCCCCTGCACTTGATTAATGCTCTTGTTCCAGCTCCTCGCAAATATGCTGACTCTCATCAAGTACTTTCGTCATTGAATAAAGTGCATTCTCTTTACGCTAGCATGTAATCGCTGAGGGGAAAAAAGACAACCACAAAAAAAACACTTCTGTGTGGGGAAAAAAAAAAAAAGGTAGATAAATCTCAGTGATAACGTAAAAGATTGATAGATCAATCCTTTGGTTTTGTTATAAAACATTCTGACAGAGATCTGGGGGTGTGGTGAAATGGATTTATGTGCTTGAATTTTTCCTGGTGTCCGCCACTTGCAGCCGCGTTAGATTATTGGCAGCGGCGCAGTTTGATGGTTCACTCGGTCACAGCGAGTGACGCCGTTAATCACCGCTGTGGCGTGACATCAGTTACGCTGGGTTATTAAAAGTTCCCTGTTGACAAAAATGTCAGTCACGTGTAATTGCGTCGTCCTTAAATCAATGTCTAACTTGATATTTATGAGGTGTTTGTGACACACTTTGGCTTTGGCTCGACAATAATCAGCAAAAGATGCAAGGCTAATATTGGACAAGATTCATTTTTAATCATGGCGAGCCGGGCAACGAGTGTCATAAATTATTTCAATGAAACACACTCTGGTAAAATAATTGGTAAAAATGTTTTGATAATTTACAGAGTGCATTTTCTAGACTAGTTTAAAACCGCCGTGTCTTATTTTTGGTTGTTAGATGTTATTGTTCTACCTCTATTTGGTCTGCATGCACAGTTTTGTTTTTTTGAGCAGTACAATTCGACTCTGAATTTTTCCGTCGGTGCCTCTTTGTGTTTTTATTCATACGCCAAATCTTTTCACAGCCGTCTCACTTCACTAGCACAATCTCGCCGTTTCCTCAGTCTGCCTTGACATAAAATGAATCACTTCCTGTGTGCAGGGCGGAATTTAAAAAAGTCCTATATGAGAAACCCAGAGAAATTGTCGGGCCAATGCAGACCTAAGAAAAAAAGAAAAAGAAAAAGAACAAAAACACATTAGAGCTTTAACAAAGAAATTGCAGCTTGAACTTCAACACTGACACAGCTGTAAAAACACGGAACACAGCAAAATATAACAAGTTACTTTTTTTGCTTTGCACTTTCTCTACATACTGAACACCTCATCACACCATCAGGACAAAACACAGAGCAGCTCAGCAAACAGAAGAGATGCACGCCAGGTGGTCCTCGCCCTGACCTTCAACGTCTGCAGGACCATGCGATGGATGTTTTGAGTCTGTGGTGGCCAGCATCCTTTTCTTCACTGGTCAGCTGATCGTGGGCAGAGGCTCGGGGATGGCCGACACAGTCAAGGTCAAGGCACTGACAGTTGGAGAATGATTCAAGAGGCTGGCTCAGTCTTGGGGGTGAAAAGCGTGATATTCTGCATGGATTTGCAGAGATGTGGATGTTGTCAAAACTCTTCGACGTCATGGAAAATGTGCCCTACGCTCGACACGTGGTTCTTGTTGAACGGACTGGATAATGCGCCACATGAAGCTCAGTGCTGACATTCAACAACTGCTAATTTACATTTGACCCATTTCCCCTCTCGTTCAAATGCTCGGTGCCAATCTCAGCGGACACAGGACGAAAGGCAGGGTACACGTACACTGGCCAGTCCATCACAGGGTCACATAGAGACAAGCAGCCATCCACTCTCAGACTCACGGTCAATTTAGAGTGTTCAATTTGTCTTTGACTGTGGGAGGAAACCAGCAGAACCCGGAGAAAACCCACACACACATGGGGAGAACATGTTAACTCCATGCAGAAAGGCCCTTGTTCTGACCAGGTCGCAAACTCAGGTTTTCTTGCTGTAACCACGACACCAACCACTGTGTGGCCCCATTTATAGCTCATTCTCTGTTAATCTACTTCATAACTTTGCATACTTGGACATTTATCTATCTGGCAAATTTACTATGAACATTTATAACACATTTGAACATTTTTAGTTCAAAAATTATTAATTTTTTTTTGTTTTTAGTCTCCCTTTCACCCTTATGTGGAGGATAAAGCGGTAGAAAATGGATGGATGGATGGATGGATGGATGTTGTAAAAAGGCAATTTCCTAGCAGGGGTCAATAATGTTTTTCAGATTCTGTTCAGGGTTTCACTCTTAACTGAAACCTTATTAAGTGTGACAAAGCTTACAATGAACGAGTCATACTGTTGAGAGATTCTTTTTTTACCGGAGGCTAATTCAAAACGATGAGTTTTTTTTTGTGAAAGTTGGCTGACTGACCTTGACTTCCCTCAGATGTGTGTTCCTTTTGATACGATGTGGTGTGTGTGTGTGTGTGTGATTCTCACTGCGTAATGCACACAATCCATTGATTATCTGTGTATATTTCTTTACAAGAGCTCTTTGATTTGTAAGCACGGGTAAACTATAGCCCGTGGATTCATAAAGAACAAACATAAGCTGTTTTCTTGGTGTGAAAATATGCTTTAAAATACTGCACTGATAGCCGCTCTCCAGTGTGTGGTGTGTATAAATGTTAGAGATTATCGACGTAAATTAAAGTAATTAAAGTGTAATAAAACTGGGGAAAAAAATTACTTTGAAGCATAGGTAGACAGGTTTATCATATGTTTCTAGCACTGATAGCTATTTTTTTATTGTTTGATTATTACTCAAGCAAGTTAATGAAACCAAATCATGGAGCCACTTTATGCTATTCTTCATCATCTCTATATTGTGCACACTTACTCTGTGAAGCAGACCATTGACATGTGCTATATATATATATGTATATATGGTGTGTGTGTATAACCTGCGGGTAAGCTTAGCCTTCTACTTATCTGAGGCAGGGCTGTGCCGCCTCCTCGTCTGATTTCCGAGCCGTAAGTAAAGAATATATAAATTACCTGAATATCTTGAGATTCAAAAGCGAAAGTAAGAAAAAAAAGAAAAAAAAACTCACGACATCCCAGCAGAAAATTGTTCTCACTAAGAGCAGCACAGAGGAAAATCTGTCCGGATTTATCTCATCGCAAACCAAAAAGACAATTTCCAATGTGTCAAACACCTCAAATACATTCTATTCCATTTGAAATCCACTGGACAAATAAAATTAAACACATCGTCGTGGCTGCGGGATACAAAAGGAATATGGATTTGTGTGTGACGACTGATTAAAATGCACATGCGCCACTTTTCTTTTACTGGATGTCCAGTGTGAGGGGAAAAGACACACACACACACACACACACACACACAGAGAGAGAGAGATTATTAAAGGCAGCTAATCAGAATAAAATACTGCTTGGTTAAGCTGACAGTTACCTTCACTTATCTATTTCATATGGAATAAATTTCTCCGCGCTTTGTCAGTGAGCTGAAGGGCACGAGCGAAATGAGGACACATCCCATAAAAAGCCACAGCCACGGTACATTTCACCACCTCCTATATCAGCATGTCTATCATGACTGAGTGACTACATCAATGCCTGCATAAACACTTTGGAGAAGTGCATCATCCAGAAACTCCCAAAGGTCCCGTGGGACTTTGTTCCACAAAAATGCTTCGGATAATGAGTTGTCTGCATTATTCACAGTAATCCAACACATCCGACAGTGTTACAGAAAATAATTGTTCACAATAAAGGAGACGGTAACGTATCACTCCGGCTGACGTGGGCGTTTGATCAGCTTCTGTACAACGTGCACTTCAAACTTTTAAACTACGTTTAAAATCCTACTTGACCTTGTTTAAGACTAGTTTTCCTCAGACAGGCGGACGGACAGACGGACGGCTTCGCTTCTCACACAATGACGGTTGATGTGCAATAACGCAATGTTGCCTCAAACTGTTGTGAATGCATATTGTAAATGGCCCTCTCTCACCCGAGGTCAAACCAGTGTATTCGGAACACAATGCCGGTGTAATTTCAGGAAGCAGCAGCAGCAAAAGCTCTCCACCTTCATCGCCGCACTATTGATGAATAGCTTAACTTCCCGTAACCCAAGTGGAGCTTCTCTGCTGCGAGATAAACAAGGGAAAAACAAAAAAAAAAGGAGAAAAGTTCTTGCTTTCTGCCGAAGTTCTCAATTTGCAACTAGAGATGTGCTGTTCATCCAACAAGGTCTTTCCATTATATGCATTATAACAGCCGCACTTGAGTGACAGAAAATGCACCACAGAAGCAAATGCGTTTCAAAGCGAAATGGAAAGTGCAGGCTTTCAACTGAGACCTTTACAAACCTGATCAGTTCAACATGTGACACACACATGCTCCACAATGTCCAGCATTTCTCTTGAGATCACCGCTCACAACCCACTGAGCAAATGCAATGGCTAATTGATGGAGAGGTCAGCGGGGACTTGTGTCCTCCTGTGTCCTACAATTTCTTGAAATCTATGAAAAAGATCAATTAAATTAGAGTATCTGCACATTTGCACATTACAACTGAACTCAGTGATTGCTACAACTTAGGTTTTCTGAATTATTGATTAGTTTACTGGTGATTTTGCATCACCCAAGAGTGTTTTTATTGCAAAATAACTCTATTTTAACCGTTAGAACACTTTTTTCCATATCTATGTTAAAACATACAGCTATAAGTATTTGCAATATAGAATGTCTTATATCCGGGGTTTTTTTTTCAGCACAATTTATGGGCAATCTGATGATATGTTTGAACATTTTCACCAACTATATAAACACACCTAATGCCCTTAATATCTAAGGGTAATGGAACACACTACCCTTATACTGTATATCAGGGAAGCCAGCTCACTTTTAAAAGAAGACTTACAACCTTTTTATTCCACCCTGTGTTGTGATTTATTTGCATTTTTCGTTTATTTTAAAGTTAAAACAGGGTTTTTACTCTTTGACTTACTGTCGTATTTGCATTTGTCAATCTTATTTACCTTTTATTGTGAAGCACTTTGAGTCACAATCCTTGTATGAAAGGTGCTATACAAATAAAGTTCATGATCATTATTATTATTATTGTTATTGTTATTATTAGAAATTTGACACAACACCCCCAGGATGTCCATATAAAGCGTCATGTATTATTCTCACAGCAATTTACCAAGGGTGCGCCTGCGGCTAAGGGTTAAAACTAATGTTAGTTGATGTCAAGACAGTTCAAATACGTTGTTTTCAGTGTCTTCCTTCGCGAAGCAGCTCATGACATCCAGAGCAAAAGTTTTGTGCAGCGTTAAATAAGGATGTCATGATGTGACAGTGACAGCAGCATCAACATCATCAGCATTTCTGTCGCTATGGTCGTCCTCTGTCGGGTTCGTCCAGGTGCTGACGCTACACATTAGTCAAAAGGTACATACTGTACTGTGCTTGCAAGTGTGCCGTAGCAGGGCAGTGGATCATAATCACAACAGTTTATGTATGTCGCACTTTTCTGCGTGGTAAGCGATGCTTCATCCCACACGCACACACACACACACACACACACATACGTTAGAGCACTCACAGAGTAAACGTTGTTGTGGCTTTTTGTGCAAAGTACTGAGTGGTTCGGATGAAAAACGCAACATTATCCATGAGCTTATATTTCATTTAGACAGACAGACAGGTAGAGTATGGTTGCTTACCATTGTGCTGCCATAGGGCTTTGTGCAATCTACCCATGCACTTTAAAACCATGTGCAAGATCACGAGAACCTTGGCAACGGGAGATCCGCAATAGCACTTGCACTTAAGCATTAAATACTCCGCACTTTTATACTAGGCACTTTCGCAATTTATCACCAAAAAAAAAACTAGGCACTTTGACTATTCTGGCTTGTCTTAAGTAATGTGTATTTTTATATTTATTATGTGTGATCTAGTCAAAAATGTCTTTGTGAGGTGTGACCCTGTCCCAGTCTTTACTGCTGTCCCGTCTTATTTGTTGTTGTCTTTGTCATTTTATGTTACCATCAACATGCCAAGGGAGTGAAGATGGAAATTAGCCACTGGCTATAATCTTGTATATTTACATGAACATGTCGTAGTAATATGCCTGGTCCCTATTTTAAAAAAACAAAACAAAAAAAACAAACACGTTTCAGCCATCAACTGTAGCCTTCGTCAGAAGAGTCATGTGATGACACTGCGGCGTGTCTCAGCTGTTCCTTACAAAGGTTTGCCAGACAGCAGGGGACGACTATGCCCATCGAGATCCAGAACCGGGCCCCAAGGACCATCCACCGTGACCGTGAGGGAGCCTAGATCCTGTCCCACACCTGGGATGTGGTGTCCTTGACAAGCCTGTGTAAGAAACAGCTGAGCAAGACACGTCACAGTAACATCACATGACTCTTCTGACGACGACTACACTTGACACCTTACTTTACCTGTGTGACTAAATGAGATTTAAACTCAACTCAATGACAAAGAAGATAGTATGAACCTCTCCAGACCACATTATGCAATCATTAGTGTCAATTTCCATCACTTTTGGATGAACGGAACTCTAAAACGATCATTCAGACATGAATCATGTATCTTGTATGGAAATACTGTGCCATATGGGAAAAAAAATAAGAACTCCAAACAATGGCGTGATAACAACGCCTGGAGATTAAAGTTGACATTGAAGTGAGGGGTGTTTTTCATGGAATGTCAGTCGGAATAAGAACATTATTTTCCACGCCAACAGCTCACAGGACTCCTGCTGCTTCCAGATGTGGTTGGCAGGATGTTCTTTGCGTCCATGTGGTATGAGTGCACAGCCTCCAGCATCAACACCGTGGTATCAATGAGACTTTGCTTCTCCAAATCGGAATGTTAATTAAAAACATCCATCGTGGCCATCAGTGTTAATTACGTGACGCTTTTAAAATGCGGCGTGAACTCATTTGGTCAAATAATGACAGTGCAGTGATTCACGCTCTAAAATCACACTGCTATTGTTTCCAATTACAATGTGCAATACATGCACGTGGTTAAAAAAATAAAATATACCAATATGTTGTTATTGGACTGTGTTGCTGTTCGATCATCTTTTTGTTAACACTCCTTACCCATGAGTATTTGCTTTTCAGATCCCCGTGTGCACGGTCCAGGACTTTATAATGATGCTTTGCCTTTGTCACATTAAGCCTCTAAATCGCAGACCTCGTAAGGATTTAATGACCCGATTAAATGTTTAATGGCTACTTTGCTTTTTATTTTAATTGAGCTGTCTTACTTTTAATAAATATATTTGCAAGCCAAACAGAGCACGCATTTACTGTACGTTTTACGTTCACGTTTCACGATTGTGAGTCAAATGTCTCACCATGTGATGATGTACATTCGATGAGGTCGTTTTTAACTTTTATCGTTTATACGTGTTTACAGTTACAGGCAAACCACTTCATATTGATTGACACACAGATATAAGAAGATGATATATAAGATAGAAATGATGATGTTGTTTTGCGTTGTAATTAATGGCAATAAATTAGTTTGAAGGTCACTGTCGACACTAGTGACACTAGGACAATATACGATATTATCGCTTATCTGGGTTTAGAGCACTTTAAAATAAGTTAATCGTGGTGAATTTCTATCATCGTGTCAATCGTGAATAAAGAAAAACAACAATATTTCTTGTGCGTGACTTGAAAATCACGTCAAACTCACCAGCATACAGTCCTTGTGATCTAAATCTTCATCTACATTCATCATCTAGGATCTGACTAAATCGTTTTTCATTAAAAAAGTACTGCCAAGTTAGTTTCAAGTTGGATATTCCACACACTGACTTTTTCAGATCCGGCAGCATGTGGTTTCTTCTAAATAAGGAAGGGAAAAAGCTCATCTCTCTCTCTTTCACTCTCTGTGTGGAGCTGAGAGGAGCCGCTATGAGATGCACTCTGCACGGATATGAGGTTAACCTTTACAAGTACGAATTTGGACACCGCACTGTGCTACGATAGCAATAATAATTGACATATTTGCATACTCCCGTGTTGATGAGAGCATCACAGACAAAAGCAAAAATATCAGCAGATTCATTTGAAGTTAATAGCCAGTTAACTACGGACGATCACGCAATACATCACAACTGAACATTTGATTGACAGGCCCAGTTGAACACGTTCAAAATAATCGAGATAATGAACTGTGTGCAAAGAACTATTACACCGTGGGTCCATATAAACCAAGCAATAAAGAAACTGTAACACCCAGTTCCTCTTTTAGCAGTGGTGGAGAGAGCGCTGAGCTGAGTCAGACTGACCTGACCTCCCCCGGATCTTCAGAAACCAACACGTCTGTTTTACAGCTGGCGATGGGGTTGATTGACAGCTCCACTGGTGGCACCACGAAACTCTTGCTGACTGGCAGCCACAAGCCTTGGCCCAGACTGTAGATTGATCTGTGTTGGCAGAACCACACGACATGAATATCAGTCAATTTACTGCCCCTTTCTCACACTGTGTTACGACACAAAAGCGCATACTGTATAATTCATCATATACAGTGTAATTATGTGTACAGGCGTAAGCGTGCGAAGATAGCGGCTGCAGAAATTAGCATTTTTTAATTGCTGACATAGTGTGCAATTAGGTGCAATTCATACGCTATAATGGCCGGTATTCAAATAATGTTCATTCGATCTAATGAGGAAATTGCAGAACAGACATGCGTGGGCTTTCATATTGTATTGATTAGTGAGGAGAGCAGAACAACAAGAGTTCTGGTGAAAACTTTTCTTGTAATAAGATTTGAATTCAAAGCATACAGAGGTTAGTGAGAAACAATGAAAAATATGTGTTTATTTTTATTATGAATTCTTTATAATTCACCTTTCTAGCCAAACTGAGGCAAGAAGCCCTACAGCCTTAATAAGTTCCACTGCTTGTCACTGATTTCAGTCCTTCGTGGCACATAATTGTCACAGTAGGAAAAAAAATAACTCTACTTGGAGAAATACATGAGAAGTAGATGTGGTCTTGCTGCTTTTTTAATTTTTTTTCTTTGAGGAAAAAGGAAAAGTTGTTATCGCTAATGTTTGAAGCATCAGGCTTTGGATGGCATAAAAAAAAAATAATAATTTGGTTTTGATGGAGATGCGTCTCCTATGAGAAGATTAATATCCTCGGGATGACACCCCACTGAGAGCATAGATTTGCCGCTTGGGAAAAACAACACCTGGTGCGGCGTCGCAGTATCACAAAGAACACGGATGTGTTTTGCATTATATGCTCTTAATGTGTCTGAGCAGGTGGGCAACAGAACTGCAAATTACAGGCAATCTATAATTAAGCTTGAATTACTGTGCTTGTCAAAAATCAGGGCATTGCATTTCATCAAACGCACTCATTCAATATCCCCCCCCTTTGCCACATTATCATCTATGTTTATCCACGGTTAAATATTGCTGATACATAACCTGTAAAAGACCTGATAGGTGGAGCATCATGTGCTGCAAACCCTTTAGTTACACGTGTCCAATGAGTTCCACAATTTCAATGCTTTGTCTATGTCAACAACAGTGCAGTGCATTCTGAAGGATCAGATTTTGTGTTGTTATTATCAAACGACACTTTTCACGAAGCAAGCAACACAGTATCCATTTAATCGTTCAAAGCTGTTGTATTTTATTCGTTGAAAATACACTTTTTTTTGCAATGATTGGAATTTGAACGATTAAATCCACAATTTCTTGTGTATTATGATTATTGTGTGGGTCAATTGTTGTTTGCTTCTTAAAAAGCGCCGTTGAAAAACATTGACGCAGATCTAATTCCACAGTTACATGCAGTAAAAAAGAGGCGACTTTATGCATCTCAACAGGCAAACAACACCAAATGTGTGGCTTATTTCTCAACTGTGATCTATTCAGAAACACAGTTTCCCATGAAAGCCCCCATGTTGGTCTTGTAGGTGAGACCGTCTATTTTCATGCTCATCCAGTGCGTGATGCTGGAGAGCGTCTTGGTCAAACAAATGCCCTAGTGTTAAAATCCTTCATCATGTTCAAATCACTGTTGCCGGTCGAATCAATCAATCTAAATACCTTTCACTCCATGTAACCTTCCCTCACTATCTGCCAATTCAAATCATATTTGCCTTCAAAATGTGTTCTATTCACATTTAATAATATTAAATGTGAATATCACATGCTGTATAATTGGCTCCGCTCCTGATCAAATTATGCTTTTTTGTCCTCGCTGCATTAGGAACAGGGGAAAAAAAAGAAAGAAAAAAAAGGTTCCCATCTGTGACACCAGTCCTTGTTACGATTAAGCTCCTGGAGGAATGACACGGACACTGACCAGCTGCAGAGAAATGCAGTCTTTGCCTCAGTCCACAGGACTGATTTGTCTGCTCTCATACCGGTCCAGTCATACTCTCTATCTCTCAAAACTCTGGACAAAGCTCTTAAATGAGGCAGCAGATTTGGCTTCCACCTGAGCGTGTGTCGATGGCTATACTTTTGAGTCCAGCCTGGTGCCACTGGGCCGCTGAAAGACGGAATGTGCTTTGTGCAGAACAAATAGCGTGAGTTTGGGAGTTCATTTCTTTAACTCCCGTAGGTAAAAGTGTGAAGAGGAGCAAAGAAAAATACTAAGGAGTAGAACAACTCCTTGTCTGCACAGTGGAGTTGAGCTGTGGCGAGGGTGAAATTAAGATTAATGTCGCAGAATTAAGCAATTAAAGCACCTAAATTACACAATTGCACACAACTGAAGGTAGAATTAACCACGCTAACCTTTGGAGGATGTATAGGCAAAATATTACTTGTGCTGTTTATGGACCATTATAGTGACTTTTTTTTCTGCGGTTTCCTTTTTTTTTGTAATTACACAAGTTGCTTTCCTCATAAAATCTCTTTATCATCATAAGACATATAAAAAAAAAAAAGCACCCATCCGCACACAGTCTTGATTATAAAGCCATAGTCGCACACTGTGGCAGAATTGTTCATGTATCTTCATAATATATTTGTTTAGGTTTGTCAATGACTCCACAAAGCACTTGGAGAAAATATACGTGTAGAGTGCTTAACGGGGAAAAACAAGTCATCTAAAATGTGAGCAAAGCGGAATATGTGAATGCTATATTTGAGTCATAAAACGAAGAAAGAAAAGGGGAAAAATATGACATTGCAGTTTAGTTATGACTTTGTAATACTGTGGCAAGAGAGTGTAATATTATTTTTCAAGGTAATATCCGTGTATTAGCTTGATAATAGCGGTGCAAATCAGCATTTTTCAAAGTCTAATTCGTGGTTGATACACAGAAAACTGCATTATACAAAGTGAACAGTGCTACCTTGAAACTAAAGACAAAAAAAAAGGGGGAATTGATTTCTACTTTATAACATGACAATAACCACAAACCTGTTCACTGATGGTACAGCCTACAGTTACCAAACTATTACATTAGAAACCAAAAAAAAGGTCCTAAAACACTACTTTAATAAAATGACATAAAAAAAAAAACAGACCACCATTATAAAACCCTTCAAAAAAAAAAACGGAAAGGACAGCTGGCTGATACCGAATGGATCCTTTGAGCCCTTGTACTTGTGTAACCAAAATGGCAGTAAAAGCATTTGAAAGGAGTCCGGCCTGGATGAGCCCTTTGGCTATTTCTCCAAACAAGAGCCCACATGGGTGAGACTGCACTACAGCACGAGGTGCATTTGTGTGTCGACCGGCTGTGTCGATGTATATCTTGCAGGACGCTCGTCTGTATGCTGCGTCACAAACACTCATGCATGCATATACCAAGAGCACTGACACACAGAAGTCCTGCACACTAAACAAAAACAAACAAAAAAACAAGAAGAAGGACTCACCTGAAGATCCTCTCTGGGGCTTGCTGTCCTGTAACTAGGTCATAGCCTTTCTCCAAGTTAGCGTACGGCCATGGACTTGACACACAGAGAAAGCAGAGAGACACATGCAGTATAAGACCGTTGCTACTTGAAAACAAATGAGAAACCAAACCTCTCCGACAAAGCCAGTGTCAGAAAAAATAGCTTATTTCACTTATATTTTACTTATTAAGTTATCAATCCCCTCTTCTGCACACTATTACGACTCTTTCATGTCATCACACACGACAACATCCCTCCTACCGTTCCCCTCCGAGTACCTTTCCAAGTCCAATTCGTCAACTTAAAAGACGACACAGGGCACCTTTGCATGTCTGAGCTCATTTACTATACAAATTGCTAATATTTCACATCTGGTGACCATTTCTAACACCTACATTTGGTTATTACCGATTGATTTTCTACTCTAACTCCCATTACTTTTAATACTATCAGCTCACTGAGTCTGGTTAATCCATCACAGTGAACATTTTACCAGGCTACTCATCCCACGTGCAATATACATATAGAATATCCCATGTTTAAACTATGTGTATACTGTAAATATCAAGCCCATTCTGTTTATTTTCTGGAAACTATCTATAATGTACATTATTTTTTTAACTTTTTATAGTCTTATTGTTTAATCTTTCTATATTGTACCTCTTGGAAATGCATGTTTATTATATATTATCTTTATCTTTACTATCGTTGCCGCTGTGACAATGTAAATGACGAATAAAGGACTCTCTTATCTTATCTTATCTTATCTTTCATTTATGGAAAAGAAAATATTCAGGAGCAAGGAATGTGTTTTGGGAAAAAGCACAGAGCACCTACCCTTCGTTGCGACCCCAGTCGCTGCGGAGGCAAAGGTGTTTATGGACAGGATCGGGGGAATAACCCTCGTGACAGCTGCATTCTCCTGTGACAGAGAGAGACCAAAACAGTGGTTTGTAGACTACATCGTCATCATTCATCATCAATGGCCTTGAAATTCACTAGAGATGTATCAAATCAGGGGTTGCCATACTGGATAATTTCCCAGTGAGTAAAACTAAAGGCCCCGGTATAAGTGAATGCACAAAGTGAACTTCCGTCCCACCAGTAGGTGGAGTATTAAGCGACCTAGCGACCCTCGAACTGGCTGACACCCCGACTCCAGACGTGGTGACCAGACGTGTCCGAGGGAGCTGCAGCATCGCTCTCGCCCTCTTTGGTAGGAATGCGTCCCATTCCCTGAGTGCAGACTTGTACCACAGGAACATGACACGTGAGCACACCAGGGTCCGCGATTTGGTGTACACGGCATGTGCGTGGAAGTTCACCAGGATCTGTAGACTGTTCATCATCAAGCCAAGTCACATGATTCTGCCAGGACACTACTGGAGACATGCACCATATTTTAAGGATATTGTTAAAAACATTGCTTTTGAAAAACAGCATCAGTCTGTGCTGAATTCCGAAAATACAGTGGGTTTCTGGTTGCTCTCACTCTCTCTCTCACTGAGAGTCTTTTTCATTCTCACAGAATTATTTTGGTCTTTGAGAACTTTGTGTTTTGTTACAGGGTTTTTTTTTTTTTTTCTCACTTGGCCGCAGAGATCCCACTGCACCGCGAGCCAACGATCAAGTCGGATGATAGAACAGCGGCTTTGTTTTGGTGCATGAAGCTGCCAATCACGCAGCTCAGGGTCACTGTTTACTTTTTTTTGGCTAAGGGGCCCAATTGCCTCACCAGCTATGTTTTAAAGTTGCTGTCAGAGAAATATTTTTTATTAATATATGTGTTTAAGAGATCCATATTCTGACAGCTATCACTGGTATCGCAGGTCTCTCAAGTCTCGTGGATCTGCAAGTAAATCAAGGAGAAACTTCACAGTAGGTAGTCCATTCCATTTTTTATTTTAATTTTAATTTAGTTTTTTTAGTCTGTACATTTTTAACTTGTTAAGTTATATATATATATATTTGTATTTCATTTTTTTTCGTGTGACCAGGGAGATGTGCAAAGTAAGAATTTCATTGTGCAGTGTGACGTCTGTCTTAACTGAACATATGACAATAAACCTCTTGAATCTTGAATCTTGAATCTCTCTGTTCGGGCTCATGAGGTGATGCGGAGGAGAGAAAAAGGAACAGAAATTGGCAGCAACAGGAAGTTAGAAAGACAATGGCACCACTTACAGCAGCTTTAAGGCTGTCATGTAATGGACACCTATATCATAACACATCCTTGAACTGGTTATTAGCAGTGAGCAACAGATAACGCAAATCTAAAAGGCAAAATGTGGGAAAAGAATAATCAACTTTATATCTCTTTAGGACGGAGCTCAAGATGACAGTGACCAGGACGGTCAGGATTAGAAATGTGCATATTCAAGGGCCAGCTCAAGTTAAACGGTTTGGAAATAAAGTAAGAGAGTCAAGGTTGAGATGGTTCGCTCATGTGTAGAGGAGAGATAATGATTCTATTAGATGGAGGATGTTGAAGATGGAGCTGCCGGAAAAGAAGGAGGAAAATTTCGTTAAAAATCTGCTATTATTTTCAAGAAAAACACGACTAAAATAATCACAAGCAGCCCTTTTGCAGCTCTCTACACGCCGTTTGCGATCTACTGTCTACTGCTGCTCAAATGACATTAAGCACTGGTTTATTTCGAGAGGGTCATTTTTATGTGTTTTATAAAGCTGGAGTTGCTTTATAGTGTCAGATGTGGAGCATGTGGTGAGCACTGCAAGTGTGTGGAGAGCACTGCGATGCTATGCCTTTTAAGTGGATAGAAGCAAATGAAAGATATTAACTGGCAATTTACCAAACATTTCAATTAGCACTGCCCTCAAAAATAAATTCTACCCACTGCTTCCAGTTGACCTGTGGAGGCATAGCACTGGAAAAAATGTGTAATGGCTACCTACACAACACCATTCACATTTTATCACCTCGTCTTTAATAATTTAGTGGTGGACTTTGCAGGCTCAAGATTCCCTCATGGGCCGACGCACCACCAGAGAAGAAACAGAAAATGCTCATATTTTGCTCGTGGCTTTTCCATGTGACCTCCTTAAATGAGCAAGAGCTCTTGAAATGGCTCCACTTTAAAAAAAGATTCTTAAAAAACACTTTGAATAAAAGATGAGGCGCGTGTGGGACAGGGATTGCATTAAAATTGATCATTTATGTTCACAAGAACTGTACTGTTTCTTTCACAGCCGCATATATATAACAATTTCCGATTTGATCACCAATGTTTATTTATAATATATATATATATATATATATACTATATACTATTCAACACTGGCCTCCAGAGAATGACATAGAAGTGTTATTTGATCAGCAGGACAATTTTTATTACTCGGTCCCTTCCAAATCTGTTCCAACACACTATTTTTACCAAAATAAAACACTTCTCTGATGTTATCCCCCTGTGGTTATGGTTTCGCTACATTCACTTTGGTTTAAGAACAACCCACAGTGACAGGTTATTGAAACGGGAAGCAAGTAAAAGTCGCCCAATTTTAAAAAATCCATCTAAAACTGTTGAACCCATGCACATGCCCTGACCCCTTTAGTCCATTTCCTCTTTTGCTCCCGAGAGCCGGGAGAAAGGGGGCAAAAGAGGAAATGGAACGAAGGTCACGAAAGGTCATTTAAGTTGGCTTTATTTCATTGTTTTTTAAGACTCTCAGACACAACATGTATCCTCATCACGCTGTGCACAAAGGCAAGTAATCACAAAGAAACACACTCCACCCCCATTACCCACAGCTACTCTTTAAATACACATACAGTATAAGCTAGTTATAATTAAGTCTCCCTGACTGCCAGAGGCAGTGTTTAGTAAAATCCATCTTAAACATGTGCAGTTAGGTCACGCTCTCTCTCTCTCTCTCTTCCCCTCTGCTTCTCTTTATATCTGTCTCTCAACTCTCCCCCTCACTCTGCCAGGGGCTAGAATTGGCATTTTCATTAAGAGTCTGGGCTAACAATAGTGACCCAACGTGAGATTTGCTCCCTACATGTTCAAGGGGAAAGACTTGCATAGCAAAGTCTGATTAGTTTGTGAAAAACTGCTTAATTGCACCTCTGATAAATTGGAGAGGAGAGTTGGGATCTGGCTGAATCAGGGGTAACAATGACAGGACGGCGCCGTCTGCTGACAGCAGCATAAGCTTCAATTTGCTCTGCGATGGAACATCTACTGGCAGGGAAATTAAAAAAAAAAATAGTGCACAACTAACAAACAGCTGGAGCAAGTCTAGAATCTAGAAGCGACAGGCATTAGGGTGGCCATATGTCCGGCTTCAGGCCCCGACAGTCGGGATTTTCGATACCCTGTCCGGCGTCCGTCACAGGTCAGGCCAGATCAAATATGTCTGATTTATCATTGTTTAAAAAAGTAAACAAGGCTTAAATTGGCGTGTTTCCACTAGCGCAAATCATGGTTATTTTGCTTTTCCATCGTCGTCAGACCACTTAAATCTAAACATTCTACTTTATTAATCCCCTTAGGGAAATTATTTCTCTGCATTTGACCCATCCTAGAATTAGAAGCAGTGGGCTGCCACACTGAGTAGCACCCGGGAAGGAATGGTGGTTGGGTACTTTGCTTAGGGGTACCCCAGCCCTTTTGACCTGGTGTGGACTTGAACAGCGACCCTCCAGTTATAAGCCAAGTTCCCTTTCCATAGATTTACTTGATATGATGCAACTTTTTATTTATTTGTTACATTTAAGCAGTGAGTTAAGACTCTGCCCTGTGCACGGTATTGTTCTCGGCTCTCAGTTGTCAGCTTTTCAAAACAGATGTTTTGTTGTGAACAATGATGATGTGCTGAAATGTCTTGTTCTGTCCACAAACCAAAATGATTCAGTTTGAATGATTTATTTGTCATATGGAGCAAAGAAACCAGGAAATATTCACATTTAAGAATTCACTGATAAAAGCAGGGGCCGAAAAATAATTGGAATCTTTTTCAAGCAAACAAGACTGCCTTTATCAGCCGAATAAGACAACTTTGAATCTTGAGCAACAGTCCACACACCACCGGGTGCACAAGTGTGGGCAGGGAAACTGCGCTTGCCTATGAATTTTGCATGGGTCATTAAATTAGATATGTTGATTTCATAGACGCAGTCTATCCGCACTGTTGAGAAATACATTGTGTCGACCTGGAGGCTGCAGAGAGAGAGAGAGACAGAGAGAGAGAGACATTTAGGAAATGTTCTCCATCTTATTTGAGATGAGGTGCACCAGCCCGGAAGCGCAGTTTGCCTGTAATCTGCAAAACACCTTGCGAGTAATCAGTGGAGTGTGGCTCTTTCCTCTACGCAGAAGCATTTAAGGGCGGATCAGGCAATTAACAGGACGAGATATGCCTGCTTAATTACATTCCACTGGATTAACTAACCTTTGCATAGCCTGCAAGTATCAGTTTTGCTGCCTCTTAAAAATCTGCTCCAGACCTATTCAAATGGGAAGGGAAGGGAAACAAAAAAAAAAGCAACTCGCTATTCTTCAGAAAGCAGTAGTAGAGTAGTAGACAAAGGGTATGGACAGAAAATGTGCACCAAAGAGGAGTTGTGCTGAACTAATATGATAACAATAATAATAATAAAGAAAAGCTTAAAAAAAAAAAAAATGAACTGGCAGTAAAAACATTGCAAGTAGGGGACAGGGAGTTGTGATCATTAAACTTGAACTTCAATGTGCTTTGCAGTCTTACAGTGAAGGAGAGTATTTGGCTGCCGTTTCCTTGTGATACTAGTGCCACCCATCTGCTATGTCGCTAGTTTGGACCCATTTCTTCTCTGGTGGCTCATTGATTTATGTTTCATAAGCCATATTGTCCTTTATGTGTCTTTTAGTATTCCGATTTTTAATACCTCAAAGGCTCAAGGAACATCTCCCGTCTCATTGATTATGCGTACTTGTTAAAATTAAAACAGTAAAATCAGCCAAAATGCGTTTGGTTCAGGTGGAATTACCAGTCCCTGTTTTTATTACCCTCCCTTTTTTATTGAAACGATTTAGCATTTTGGTATTCTTCTTCTTTTTGTGTTTCCTCCTCTTGCTCTCCTTAAGTGATTCTGAAAACTGAACTGAACTGTGTGAGCTCTCTGTGCTGATTTAATTTGATTTAATACATCCGGCCGTTTCAGGCGGACCGCAAGTGCTAATTGACAGTTTTCATGTATGCACGTCCGGCCCCCGAGTGCATGAATAGCGTGGGTTAATTCGGTGATTGCAGAACTTACGCTTGACCAATTAGAACATGTTTTCGGCCTAATGAACATGGAATCACCTGCGATTGGAAATGACCATTTGATGACAACAATTATCTCACCGGGCTCTCACCGTGGTCCCTCTCCTGCAACGCCGCAGCCAAGGTTTCTCCACAGGCTCACACACTAACAGAGCCCAAATGCACATAACACCATCGTGTCGAAAACACCAATATTACAATGCCAATAAAATTTGTCACTATCATGTCACCACTGTGGCCTCCTTTTCAAACCCTTTCATTAATGCTCTCTATTACAGCGCCTTTGTTCTAAATCAAGAGCCAACGGTGGCCCTCCCTCTGAGAAGACCGTTCCTTCCTCTCCGCCTCCTGTATTACCAGTATCATGTTATAAAACCTCACTGTAGCCGCATGGGTGATTTTCATTTCAGGTATAATGGTGTATAGGTACATGCATAATTTAAAATTCCAGGAGAAGACGCCATTCTGACCAAGGACAATGGGCAGAATCAACGTCAACTGGTATTAAACAGTGCTCATATGAGTGTGTGTGTGTGTGTGTGTGTACAGTACGCCCTGGATGGATAACACAGAGGTTTAAGTTAACACCCCAGCAGTTTCACTTCCAATTAGGTGAGGATGAAGGAGCCAGGGACACATAATGTCAAATGAAGAAAACAAAGGCGGCTCAGGAGGTTCACGAGTCTTTATGAGGTTAGTTATTATGATAGATGGAGGGGCACTGTAGGCAATCTATTCCTCCTAAATGGGACGTATATGAGATAGGATGGATTAACTTATAACAAATAACAAAGTGTTTACTTGACTCATCATGTTACAATGGCTCCATAATCCATTTCACATTTTAATTAAATCACCATTGTCTTCTACCTAGAGATAATGCTGTTATATGTAACACTGTTTCATTAAATTTGTGGTTTTAAATCAATTTACGGGGAGATTTCATTCCATTTTTTTGTGTCCACGTCCAGCTCTCTCAGCATTATCAGCTGTTAAAACGATTTCCCTTTTCCCCAGCCTAGTTATAGATAACTGAATCTAGAGACACCATCCTGCAGCAGAAAGTCATACCATTCGTCTCTTGACCTCCATTCGAACAGCTGAGTTAAGCGAGGAGACGATTGATTGTCCTCCAGGCCGGCCCAGTGACGCAGAGACTGGTAGTCAGCAGTGAAAGTGGACCAGTGTGACATTGAAGCAGCAGGGAGGCACATATGCGAAAGACGTGGCGTGTGATAACTTGGTGAAATGATTGTGATATTCACTTGTGGAAAAAATAAATATATAAATAAAAAAACACGTGGCAAAGACACTGTGTCTGCATACATTGTGAAAACGGACAGATGTGACGGTCGAGCGGTTTAAATTAGGGCTGTCAAAGTTAGCGCGTTAATCGTTGCGATTAATACAGCCCGAGATGAACGCGATAAAATAACTGAACGCAAGTCTGTTCACTTCTGGTGTGCGCTGACCTCCGACCGCCGGAAAGATCTGCACGAAACAGTCACTTGCCTGCAGTCACGGCACAAATTATTGACAACGACTGGAAGTTTTAGCGGCAAACTATCCACTCTAGGCACGTAATATGCTGGCAGCTGCCCGCGGACTTCCCTTTGGAATGTTTGAGTTTCAAAGGACATTCTCAGGTGGATGGTTTGGTTGTTTTTGGTGGGTTTTTTTTTGTTAACACATGTAACTTGTTGCATACATTACATTACATTACATGTCATTTAGCAGACGCTTTTATCCAAAGCGACTTACAATTGAATCAAGTACAATTAGCCAGGGGTGGAATCGAACTTGCGACCATGATGTCTTTGGTACACAAGGTAGGGTCTTAACCACTTAGCCACTCCACCCCGCATACAGGATTTATTTTAAGATGATAAGGTTGGCACTTGATGGGCCCGAGTGTCTTTCAAATCACTTAAATTGTCTGAAATGCACAATGCCTGATTACTCATTAATTTAGTCAATTGCTATTAATCTAGATCAGAGGTGTCAAACATGTGTGGCCCCCCAAATCGATTACCTGCAGCCCACCAATTAATATCTTGGTTATCATGAAAACGTGACCTCCTCTTCCTTTAAACACAGTGAGGCGAAATAATATAGACAAAATACAATACTAAAGGTATTAGGTATTATGAAATTACATTATTACCGATATATATGAGCTTGTTAGGTGTTTTAATTACAGTGGTGCACATTTTTATTGAGTATTCGATTTATTTCTCTTTCTGAATCATAAATACGGTTTTATTGTGAACGACACATCGTTCCATGTCAAAACAAACACTTTTTCTTTGAAATATCACCATCAATATCTCTATTGTGTCATATTGCCCAACCACTAGTGACACTTGTTTTTTTTCACCCACTTTTTTCCTCTAGTCCAGCCCCATCTTGACCAGACTCGAAGTTCATTGGCCCCCCCCAGGTCTAGATTAATGAATTTCATAATGTGAGATTAATTTATATAATCTATTGACAGTCCAAGTTTAAAGATGTTGGTGACATATGTGCCATGTATGTGGAACATCTTGTGTATGGGTTTTAAAAAAGGTCAACTGAACTTTGTTTGTTGGTGGTGCAATGAAAGCGCTGAAGTGGTTAGTTTCGAGCGGTCCTTTCTCAAGAGAGCGTGCATGCGTGTGCATGTGTGTTTGTGTATCACTGTTGAGAGCTATTGAAAAACAGCACCAGAAATAGAGGCAACCAAATGAATGTGGTTCCCCCTCAAGAGCTGCAGCGTAGTAAGTAAGTGATCAAAAAATATTTGTGCTGCTGGAGAGGACAGATGGAAATGGAAATAAATGGAGACAAGGAGACAAAAGGAAAACAAAAGTACTAATAAAGTGAGAATGCTGAAAGTGCGGGGGAGAATTGAATTACAACCCTTACTGATCTTACAGCGCATAAACACACAGGGGCTGATGCTTGCATAAATGCACATAAATTCAAGAATCCACAAACGTAGACGTGCCAAGTCCAACTTTGGCATCTTAATGTGTACTGACTGAGTTGAGTGTCTGGAGCTCTAATACATTATGCATCAGCCCTCAACATGCCCTTGACCAGGGTGACATAAATTTCACATACATTACAGATGTAATCCATTCTAATGAGCTTATACTTTATCTAGCTGGGCACAGAAAACACAAGGGAGTTGCGCCAACCATGGAAAGATAAATATCACGCTGCAATCTCAGCTCATGTTAATGTCTGCGCAAATATGCAGAATATCACACAGACCGACAACGACACACTGTATGCGGCGGCCGTCCAGTTGTTTATGAATTCTATAGTTTTATTAGGTTTACGGTGCTTTATTGTGCACATTTCTATTCAAACGGTAAATAGAGTGTCTTTGTCACCAGAGAGGAGAGAGTGGGAAGAACACCTGTAGTTTCCATTTGTTTGTTTTGCACATTGAGAGACAGAGTCTCAAAAAATGTTATTGTACATATGTTTCATACGGTTGCAATTTCAAATTTAATACTAATAATAATTGTTCTAAATAAACCTTTTTGTTTTTCTTCATTTTAAATTGTTAAAACAGTATTTTTAACACGCAGTAAATTGTAAACAACTGCCAGATACTGGAAATTATTCTGGAAAAATTGACATTCTACGGTTAAATTAAGCAAAAAAAAGAGGTCCTGACGGACATTTTGTGGGTAAGGTTTTAAAGGATCAAAACAAATAAAATAAAATAAATGTGTTTTTTTGTTTTCTCTTTTAAAGCAAATGAAGCCCCAAGTGTGCACGTGTGTCTGTTGGTGCACTAACCTGAGTCTTGATCGCAAATCTGTTCGCAGGGCTCAGTCGTCCTCTGGCCACAGAAGTCCTGCACCCATTGTGTGGATGAGTTGGTCTGATAGTAGAGGGTGAGCTTGGCCGGGTTTAGCCAATTAGAAACATCCAAGAAGCTTCCCATGCTGACCACAAAACTACTTCCTGCAAAAAAAGAAATCGGGATAAAATGATTAGGTTAGGTTATGTGGGGGGGGTTATAAGAGCAACTAGAAAGTCGTAAATTGGTTTGTTTTCACTATAATATTTATTCCCTTCCTGACTAAGCTGAATTTAAATGAGAAAATTAAGACCTATAATGTGTGTATTGATGGGATTTCCCTGGTAATTGCAGCACAGGGGCTAAAAGGGTTTTCTCGAGTCAGTTGGTAAACACTATGCTCATTGACACTGATTTACCTTTCTTTCTTACTGCTCCCAGACCAATCGTTAAACTGTGATCACTGAACAAGGATATCCCTAATTGATGCCAATGACTTTTGCTTCCATAGGGAGCTGGGAGAAGAATATGCCACTGGTGAACACAAAGATTCTTCCACACCAGAACGAGCTCCGTCATGGAAGGTTGAAATTTGCAAAAGCATCAAATGAGCGTGCATTTCTGTGTCAAAATTTATTTTTAACAAATTGCGGATACTAGTCAAAGGCACAGAGACAATTGTGAAATTGCAAATGATTCATTCTATTAACCCCATGCACAGTGATGACAGTCTCTGGTGTTCTGGAGAGGATTATTACATATTATTATTATTATTATAATAACAGAAACACTCAGGCAGGAACAATTGAGCAATCAAACCTGAGTCATAGGGAAAAATAACATGGCTAATGCCTTGCAGTAAAAAGCAAAGCCATAAAAGAAAGAAAGAGTCCACAAAAAAAAATGCCTGTACTTATACAGAAAAAGAAGGTAAGGAATGTATTGAGAGACGTAGAGTGACCGTGATGTGAGGTTAAATTGAAATACTGGCTTCGCTGATAACAATGGTGTGGCCGGTATATTCCAAAAATACATTTTCATTTGTGGGGCTGCAACCCGCATGTTTGCTTTGGTTTGGTGTTTCCGTCTGTGGCGCCACTGTCCACCACCCACCCCAATAACACAGCTCCTAGCACTTCAACACACACAATGCCAGCAGCGTAGGGGTTGCCAACTTCCTGATAAGAGAATAAGAAGGATGTGAGTGGAGGGTTAATAGAAATACTGTTGTAAAATTGCTTTTTACAATAGTATTTCTATGTGGGTAACGTTCCATCAACCAAATATGAGTTTAAAATAGATATAATGGTTTTATTATATTATATTTTTGCAATCTTCTTCTTTTTTTTTTGCCTGAGCAGTATCCTCGCTTGCTCGCTTGCTTCCTCGCTTTAAAGTGCCCATTTTCTGTTGGATAGCTGCAGACGGAGAGAGCCTGACAACAGGAGGAGGATTTTATTGTGAAATCTTTATTAGTAAACTAATCTGTGATTTCTTTGTCATGGTTTTGCACTGGGGCCACACGGTTGGCGTAGTGGTTAGTCTTTCAAGCAAGAAGACCCGGGTTCGAGACCTGGTTGGAACAAGGGCCTTTCTGCGTGGAGTTTGCATGTTGTCCCCGTGTGTGGGAGTTTTCCTCCCACAGTCCAAACATGTAGATTTAGGCAAATTGGACACTTTAAATTGACCGTAGGTATGAAAGTGAATGGTTATTTGTGTCTATGTGTGGCCCTGTGATGGACTGGCGAACTGTCCAGAGTGTACCCCGCCTATCGCCCTATGTCAGCTGAGATTGGATGGATGGGTTTTGCACTGACTAGGGGCTGTGAAGTCCCAGTCGATTGGCCGTGTTAATTTCATACAGTCTATGGTTCATTTGATTTCATCTGGAGGAATGTACCAAGTGCTAATGGGGGTGTTTTCAGAGCACCCCTGTTTCACAGGTAACAGCCAGAACACTCCCCTTGTTTTCAGTATTTTGGATTAGCCCAACCCACAAGAGACAGATAGATTAAAGTACGTCCGGTGGTTGTATTTCATTTTGAGCGTTTCATTTTAGGCTAGTCAGCCCTCCTCTAAGATCCATGTCGAAAACACTAGCAAAAGCCACACTGCCACACAGTGATATCAGCTGATATCACTAGTTTGCATAGTATATTTTCAGAAACAGACACTCTCTCTCCTCAACCACTTTGTTGGTGAGTATAACATTTCTTTACGGTCCATTACTATAGCCTTGTCGTCTCCTCTCATTATATAATAATTCTCTGCTCTAAAGCAGTCACACTTTTACTCTCAATCTCAGCCTGTAGCTCACAAATGGAAATTAAACAAACACAGTTTAAGTGTTTTTTTAAACATTATGTTTGTGGACGCGTTTGTGCATGAACACACTGTAACTAACGCTAGGGACACATGCTCATTTCATTTCTGTATTTTGGGAGAATTTCATTTACATTGTTTTCTACTGATATCACAGTAGGGCTCGATTTTCTTTCTCGATTCTTCGAGTACTTGTAAAATGCTGATCGGTTGTTTGCCAAACCTGGAAATGATGACGTTCTCGAATGTCTTGTTTTGTCCACAAATCAAAAAAGGTTTGGTTTGAATGATTTCTTTGTTTTAGGTAGAGCAAAGAAACCAGAAAATATTCACATTCAAGAAGCTGAAAAACTGATTCAGCGATTGTCAAGATAGTTGACGATTCAAATGGTAAAAAACAATCGTTGCAGTCACTGTTTTAAACGCTGAAGGTCGCTGCTGTACATATTTTACAAACACCTTTTATTTCAGGTTTCAATTGGAAGAGAAATGCATAAATAAATAAATAAATAAATACACAACCCAATTCATGGTGGTCCTTTCTGGCTAGTATGCCTGGAATATTATGATCAGGGTAAAGGAACCTCACACAAAACCAAAGAAAAGAAACATTACTATCACTGTCAAGAGAAGACAAATAGATTTGGAGCAATAGATATTGCAACAGCGTGCCAAGTTTGTGGAAGGCGGTTTCTGTGATGCTAAAAAAGTGACCCCTAACTAACCTGGATAAATTGCAAAAGGCAAATCTGCTTGTTGGAGTTGAGTGTGCAACAAGCAGCTTTCACACCACAACATCCTGACAGAGGCAATTTAAAAAATAAATAAATAAAAAAATGTGAACAAGCTAAGATATAATACACAAAAAAATTTAAATCAAAAGGAAAATTTGGGAGGGAGCCCAGCTGCCACTGTGGACCTGCTTGAATCATCACAGACCGTATTCCACAATTCAGCAGAAAACACTGCCAAGGTTGATACATGAGGCGGGTGGGGGGTGGTTTTGGCTAAAAGTAGCCATCGTCATCTTCATCATCATCATCATCACCACCATCCTCATCATCGCCCGACGCCTCACCGTGGAGAAATAGTTGCAGCCACTGCTGAGTGGTCGCGCGGCGCGTCTTTCAACCAGAAGGTCGAGCGTTTGAGCTTGTCTGCTTGTTTACAATTCGGCAACAAACAGACCAAACCGTAAACAAACAGACATTATTTCACTTTTCTTTCCCCTGGCTCACTCGTTCATTCTGTCTCTGTTATTATAACTTCCAGTCCTAGAATATGCACTACAGCCGACGGTGATATTTCCTGAAACGAAAACGATCGTTTACGTTTCGTGCCGTTTACGTCTGGACGTGGCCGCAGAGTCAGAGGTGCTAGTTCAGAGATGTGTTTCTGAAGCAAAACAAAAGTTCTAAAAAATGAGAAAACTTTCGCACATGCGCAAATCGCGATGACGACGCTCAAACGATGCATCCTGTAGCCCTAATTCACACCGTTTACCTTTGAAAAATGGCAAATGTGCTTCAGGTCTGGACTAAAACTTCAAGCTGTGGTGTGATAACCTCACACAGTGAAGTCATCTCATGAATGATCATTAAAAATGTACAGGATATTAAAATTTGTATGGTATGACGAATAAGTCGTTACAGTGTATTTTCCTTTCCATCTCACTAATGCTGGCATAAATTCATGATTAGCTCTTTGAAATTAGCAAATATCAAACAATCATAGACTCGTGTGTCTTTGAAAAGCAACGTCTGCTATTGCTTTTGCATTTAGCGCCCACCTAAATACCCAAAACTGCTGAAAAACACACACAACTCCCCCTGAAAGGATCCCTTAACGCCTCTCCCAGGTCAAGCTACCCAGAGACGAGTGTAACGAGGCTATTTCCTGCATCACTGCAGTTTAGTGAACACGACTGGCAGCAGCCCCTGTTTGCTGAGAGCGTGGAGAAATCTAATGGCTTCAGCTCATCCGGCGAGGAGCATTATGGGTTAGTTTCTCTGAGACCTGTGAAGAAACCCCTCTTGAGTTGTATATTAGAACAACGCTGATTGCAGGCAACTGTGCATAATCGTGAATTAAGAAAAACTAGATTACTCCCTCCTCTGTCTGGGACTAAATTACTGAATTAACTTGCAACATACCGGAGCATTTTACATGAATTATTTATTTGATTCAGATTTTTTTTTCTCTCTCCCTGCGCTTTAATGCCACATAGGCTCATGATTACACGCAACTAAATAAAGATAATTTCCCAGGTGATAAAACGCCGTCTTTCCTTTTTGGGCTTCACATTTCCCTGCCTTCGAAATGAGAATAAATGAAGTAACATTAAGATGTAATGCTTGCATATTAACCCCATTAACTTGTACGATATGTTTATTTCCGCTCGCCGAGCTCGTCACGATGTGGACCTGACAGGCCCACTGCTCCACTGCCGTCCAGTTGTACACATTAGTTTGTGTGTTTTAACGTTTACCTTGTCTTGCCATAGCTCATCTGTCAACTCGTCAGCCTCATACAGACGTCCGACCTCATCACTTGCCTGTTCACACGCCTCCTATCACTCATTATTTCTCCAGTTGACACAGAGCATTTCATAGAGGGCAACTCACACACCCGACAAAACTATATGTGAAGCCTTGGAGCGATGGTGTTGTAATACTTTTTATTGCTTCCCGGCGCCTTGTCCTGACTCTACTTATACTGTATGTGGTTTGCCAGGATTTGTTCTGTTTATTTATCTCTTGGATTTGTTTGTTTGTTTGCTCCGACTGCCCGCCTGCTGCCTGACTGTATGCCTGCCAGACTACTGTGTTAAGCCACCTTTTATCACATCTGCTCTGCCTCAGGTGCCCGCGCTGTCTGAGTCCAATTTCCAGTGAACACACGGTACAGACTTTGCAGCGAAATAACAAAACAAAAAAGTACAACAAAAAAAAGCCTGATTATAGTTTCCTGAGGGTAAACTTTGTCACGCTCAATCCACAATTAAAAAGAAGACAACAAAACAAATGGTGCATAGACCAGACAAAAAAAGAAATGATTTGACTGTTGTAAAAGTTGGCCACATGGTTGGTTTAGTGGTTCTGCATGGAGTTTGCATGTTCTCCCTGTGTGTGCGTGGGTTTTCTACGGGTTCTCCGGTTTCATCCCACCGTCCCAGGTGTGAATCTGAGAGTGGATGGTTGGTTGTCTCTATGTGTCCCTGTGATGGACTGGCAAACCTGTCCAGGGTGTACCCTTGCCTATCTCCCTATGTCAGCTGGGATTGGGCCCCCCCTACCAAGAAGATGAGGTAGAAGATGAGTGAGTGAGAGAGAAATTGATTATCTGGTCTGAGCTCCTCCCAACAGATTAGCAGATACAGACGCCAGTTCTTCATACACCACAGACAACCTGAGGCAATCTTTCATCTCTGAAATAATCCGCCAATATGAGGAGTGCCTCTGAAGTGCCCTTTGATTGGGCAAAGTCTCCCATCACAGTTTTGAAAAAGCAAAACCACTAAATCTCTGAACATTTAGGACCAATATGAACTGTTTCTGGAGACTCATCAAAGACAGGAAATACAGGTTTTTCTTCCGGTTCTACGGTTTCCTCCCACCGTCCTCTCACAAACATGCACACTCCAAACTGAAACTAAGTAGTAAATGGTTGTTGATGATGTCTCTATGTGGGGGAAACAGTCTCTGTTATACTGTATATACTATATATATGTGTATATATATATATATATATATATATATATATATATATGTATGTATATATATATATATATATATAGTATCTCCACAATGTGGGCGGAGTCATCAGAGCACGTTCAGTACTTCCTGCATGACCATAGGGAAGACTCCTTCTGACACAGTCACTGAACTGAAATATGGCACAGGGGGGTTGGGTTGTGACGCGGCTCACCACTCGCGATCGCTGGATACACCAGACTCCTCTGTTAAATAATGACATTCTAGACATTTTCTTTCTGCATTATATGTTGGAGATTGACACATGTTTTCATGATTTTTAACTGATCGACAGTTCAGGCATGGTTTGCTTCTTGTGCAGGTACTATCACTAATGGAAAAGCAAGAAAGTCGAGCCGTGCCGTGCCGATTCGTGCTGGAACTGTGTAGTGGATAAAGTGGTTGCAGATGGATGGATGGATGCTGAAAAGGTAGAAAGGGCTCTCCATACTTGCATACATTTGGGTACTTCCTCAAGGTTGTTAGTTGTTCTATAACATGAGAGTCCGTGTTAGACTGGTGTGCATACAAGCATGTGTACCTAAACTCATAATATATGTCATTATGATACTTAGTAGTATCCTTCCTGTATCACGTGGTCAAAAATGGTCCCATCAACATGGGCGGATGACAACATTTACATCATGTGGAGCCTAACAAACCGCACCGGACTGACTGATGCTCAAACTGAGGATTGGCCTTTATCTGCTGTGTTTATAAAATCGGTCTTGACAGGGTGAGGCACTAACGGGGGAAGGCATCCATTATAAATTCTGCAGCACAATGACTAGCGGTTGCCAAGTTACATTAAAGATAAATGTTAGAGTGGACTTGACTCGAATGTATTATGGACAAGACGCTTATGAGAGACACTCAAAATGACGTCAGGGACAGACACACATATCTAATGTTAATGTGATTAGTGTGGCACAGCATGTAGGAACTTACATATTTTTAGAAAAGCCTTTTCATTGCGCCGCATTACATATAACAGATGTATACGGATACTGTAGATACACAAAGGAAAAAAAATATGTTTTCATCTCCACAGTGTCTCTGTGTGTGTGTGTGTGTGTGTGTGTGTGTGTGGGTGGGTGGACTAGGAATGAGGACCCAGCAGCAAGAGCACCTGATTGACTGATATGTGAATGCTCTGCTTTCAGAGATATGGCAATCATTAGCTAAATTGCCCCAGCTCTTCACTCTCTCTTACTTCACTTAACTCCTTGCACATTTTCCATTTTTCTCTCTGCTGCCATTGAGGCTTGTAGAGCAGTATCTTGCCAATACATGGACCCAAATTATTAATATTTCATCGCCAGTGAGGAATTTAAAACAGACTCAGAAGTCTAAGCACCTGTCTCGCCAGCCATCCCCACATGCTTAATTTAGCCTTCTTTGATTCACTCTTGTTTTGCAAATATTGCCTTTTATCGACTACATTTATTTCAAAAAAGAGTGACTCCGGGTTCTATGTCTTCAATATCATTTGGACAGCGGCACATATAACTTGCTTGCGTGCCACTGTCCAAATTATAATATATAGCGCAGTTCGCGCGTTTTACGTTTATTGGGTTTGTTTGGGTATAAATAAAGCGAAACCTTGGAGGAGTCGTGTCAGTTGAATTGAATGTTTATGCCATGTCAACTGAGAAAGTGCAAACCATAAAAGAGGGTAGTATTCCAATCTGCGGCGAGCAGCCTCATGTAATAAAGTCCGCACAGAGAGAAGAGCTCCTAACTGCAGAACAAAGACAGAAAGAAACAATCACCATGTTCCGAACACACACACAACTCTTCATCAATCCGATTGCTAAAAATGCCACTCTGTTGGTTGCAGAGGTAATAAATCACGCTGTTTCCCTTTCAAGCTTTTTGTGTCATGATTGTTGCTCTCTTTTTTTTCAGTCCAAACACATTTTTTACCTTTTTTTTCCTGGATAGTTATGTGTCATTTGTACTGTTGGGGGGATTTTAAACTGAAAAGTATGCATATTGTAAACCACAAATCAAGGTTGAAGGGGTAGAGTTTTTACTGCAAGCCATTTATAAACAGAAAAAAAAAAGGGGAGCATGCTGAGCCATCCCCGGTCCATTAGCTGGTCCTTCTGACATTGGAAAGTATACACATTATATAATGTTGTTTTTTTTTCCACCACTAAACAACAGCGCAAAGTTAAAGTCACCTCTACGGTATAACGCTGAAGGACAAGAGTATCCCATTATGGCCCAAAACAAACAAAAAAAATGGCACATCATGGTGGAATGTTGCTACTGTGAAAACATGCCGCACATTTCTGCATCCTCGTTTCACGCCAAGGTCAACTTTTATAACACGACAACAGCAAGACATACTGAAGTTCAACGCTGAATGGAAATGTGTCAGTGACAGTGATTTTGTTTCAGTGTAAAGGAACTTGGTGAATGAACATTTAAGGTTTGTCGTACATTTTACATCATGTGGTTAAAAATAGAATTGCATGTTGCTGAGTGTTCAAACATCTGCCGCAGCAAAAAAAAAAAAAAAAGCCTTATCTCACAGTAAGGGATGAATGTTAAAATGAATTCCTGTATCCTTTCCTTATAAGCGAGGGTAAGCAGGATACTCTTGGCAAGGTTGAGAGGTCATTTTTATTATCATATTTTAGCATAATGTTAAATCAAGTAAACTTTAAGTAGAACTAGACTTGTGCACCTCCTATAGTCTCGGTTTTCTGTAGGTATCGGGCAAAATAACATGATGAAAACAAACTTGAGACCCGCTTTTTAACCTGACTTTTACCTGAGCTGTAGTGTTTATTTGTACTATATGTATTATCTAATTTTAGGGAGCCTTTATAGTAGCCTTTAAAATTCTCACCTCATTTTAAGTACTGATTCACTTATCTGTTTCATTACATTTAACGTGCTACTATTGATGTTTTTAATTTCTCTTTTACCTCCTGTTTAGATCACGCACTATTATTTTAGTCTCCAGTTTTCCCTCGTGTTTCCTCACTTCCTCTCCTCTCTTCTTTTCCGCACGTCCTTCTCTCGCGTCTTACTTCATCTTTTCCTCATTTCTTCACTTCTCCATTGCTGTTTTTAATACATAATACCAGCCATCTGTCGGCTGAAACGGTTGCTGTGTGTGGGGGGGTGGGTGAGCCGTTGGGTTGCTTTCTTTGAATACGTTTTTATCCTGTGAAGCACTTTGAGTTGAATTGCTATAAAAATAAAGTTTAATTGATTGATTGATTGACATCTTTATGACTAAAATGCAATTTTCATGGTATGTGTATGCAAGTTTTTATGTTTAAAATGTGTTTTTACTACTGCTACTTCTATTACTAAGAATAATACAAGATAATGTTAACGTTGACATTATCATTTTATTTGGTTATTTTAATGTTAGTGCACACAAAAAGACTAGAGAGCCAGCAGGCTGCTTTTTAAATGTGTTATTTCACAGAAAATTAGTACTTCCCTGTTCTGTGAAATAACACAGTGGGGAAACTAGCTTGTTAATTACCCATGTCATCTGCCTTGATAGCACGCCGATCATATTTATTTCACCACTGCCAGACACGCCATCTCTCAAAGTGGGTTGCAAATACTCATGTCAAGTCAGACATGACAGGCAAGACAGACAGTTGCCTAGAAAGTGGCAAACAGTGACGGCTGATCCTCCCCTAGATGTGAAATCACATTTGGTTTATTGCCTCCTCTGGCAGCCACTCTTCATTCACAGCAGAGTGGATCCTCCGTCCAGAGGTGGAGGGGTCATGTTACTGTAGGCTGCAACCTGAGGGATTCCTGTATTTCCTGTCATTGATGAGTCTCCAAAAACAGCTCATATTGGTCAGAAATGATCAAAGATTTAGTGTTTTTTGAAACCGATGCTTTTTCAGACCTCATGAAAGCAAAAAAAAAAACTGGCCCATGACTACTTTCCAGTCTGACCCATGATGGGAGACTTTGCCCAATCAAAGAGCACTTCTGAGAGAGCAGGCACTCCTTATATTGGCAGATTATTTCAAAGATGAAAGATTGCCTCAGGTTGTCTGTGGTGTATGAAGAACTTGTGTCCGTCTCTGCTGATCTGGTGGGAGGAGCTCAGACCAGACAATCAATTTCTCTCTCACTCACTTATCTCCTACCGCTTTATCATCCACATGAGGGTCATAGGGGGGGCAATCCCAGCTGACACAGGGCAAAAGGCGGGGTACACCCTGGACAGGTTTGCCAGTCCATCACACAGCCACATAGAGACAAACAACCATCCACTCACACCTAGAGTCAATTTAGAGTGTCCAATTGACCTAATCCCCAAATCTGCATGTTTTTGGAGTGTGGGAGGAAACCGGAGAACCCAAGGAAACCCACGCACACACGGGGAGAACATGCAAACTCCATGCAGAGAGGCTCTTTGTTCCAACCGTGTTGCGGACCCGGGTCTTCTTCCTGCAAAGTCTCAACAATCAACTCATTTTCTAGTAATTCTAAGTAATACAGGTTTAAAGGGATTCACAGAAGTTTCCCTGGCCCGTGCTCCAGCTTACATTTTAAATAATCCTATTGACAAATCATCACACCTACACAAAAAGCACACACACAGAGGCAATGCAACAAAACGCAAAAGAGAGGGAGTAATACCGAGAGATTTATTCTGGATATACCTTTATGAGAATACCTGGCCAAGGTCTAATAAATGTGTTGCACTTACCGTCCGCAACAAAATGCTCAGGCACATGGAGGGTAACCTTGACAGTGAGAGGGCAGGATTCCTGCGTAGCGTAGACAATGGCAATGACACACGTGCTGATGGTAATCAGCGTCAGGGTGACCTTATTTAGAGGACTGTGTGGGTGGCCTAAAGGTAGAGAAAGAGGAAGAAAAAAAAAAAACACATTAAAGGTGAGCTGTTTTACATAAGCTCGTGTTTAATTTGGGATCTTAAAAAGATCACAGATGGTGTTTGAAAAAAAAGAAAGAAAGAAATCCTTCACAGTAAAGTCCTACTTTTGCCCACAGACACATTAGATATGCAGACAAAATCATCCACCTTGGTGCCATACTTTGGGTAAGTAGAACATTCAAGCTCCCCCTCCAAAAAAAAAATCCCTAATACAGTTAATCGTTCCCCTGATTTATGACTCCATCCCGGGTCCAGGTTTGGCACACGTAGGTAAAAGATGACTTAGAATACCAAAGCCCAGAATCATTTGTCGGCATGATACATGATCTCATTGCCACTGACAGGGTTATAGATTGGTTGTTTTGGTTGCCCTTTGGCTCCGTCAGGCCTCCCTGTATCCATGCCAGGATAAAGGGAATGAAATTAGCCACTTAACCTCTGTCTACTGATATTTATCATGGGGGAGAACTCAGCCGCCTGAAAAGAGGGTTACTAGGATATAAGGGTGGTAAAGTGCCGGATGAGAGATATATGGTCTTTCTAAACCTTAACTGTTAAACATGTTCTGGTTCCGTTACACGGACTCTGGTGCTTTGATCTAAACGCTGGGAAACATCACAAAAAATGTCTCACAATCTCCAGGCCTCAAAAGAATGACTAGATAGTTACTCTATCGAGAGCTGCTAAGTGTTCACCCTGAAGTATGTGCACAAGTCAATACCACTAATGCTTTCTGTTTTAAACAAAGGAAGCCGTGGCCTTAACAAAATCCTGTAATGGCATGGCATAGCGATGTATAGTAAACCAAATGTTTGCTGATAAGAGTGCCGTTTCTAGATGAGTGTGTATCTTAGAATAAAATTCAACTATTTATAAATGACATAGTTTAAAGGAATACTTCACCAATTAGCATTTAGCTTAGTATTACTAAAATAGGGGCAGTAGTTTTGAAAAATTGCGTTGACCAACCTCAGTTTCCCCTGAGTTGAGAAATATCTTCATTCTTTTCTTTGTTACGTGGACCAAGAGTGACACTTGGTCCTGTTAGCGTAACTGTTAGCAAAGATGGCGGACACTGTTTACATTCTGGGAATGAGGTCCCGTCCCCCTAAAAACTGCAAAATTAGCGTTGCGGTTTCAAGCCTCGGACCAAGTGTCACTGGTGGGCACGTAACAAAAAAAAGAATTTAGATATTTCTCGACTCAAACTACTTAAAAAATACTACCCCTATTCTGGTAATACAAAGCTAAATGCTAATCGGTGAAGTATTCCTTTAACTTCTCTCATCTCTGGAACTACTGAGTCGAGTCTCAAACCCGCTATGTTCCTGGAGACAAACAAGTCCAGGGGAATCTTGCCAGGCTTGGAAACAGTGAGATGCAACTCAAGGTCAAAGTTAGGATAATGAGTGCATGCTTCCGCACCGAGTCTTCTGTCTACCTCAGCCACAGGACGAGGGGATGAGGGGGACGTGGACAAAGCTGTCTACAGCAAAAATGGAAGGGCAGTTAATCCCTTTGGGGTGTGGGTGGTGTCAATGGGCATGTGACGGGGTCCCTCAATCACTATAAAAGCCTACTGAGTGGACAAAAGCATGCACACTCACGCTGAAAAACACTTACTATGGTCCTATGAACCAAATGTTTAGTCTGTGCTCTTGTGCACACTGCCAGGTACAGTCATTTAAAAAGGGACTGCTCAAGAAACACAAAAGCATATGGAAACATAAAGTGACCAAAAAACAAATGTTGAAGCGCAGAAGCTCATGTTAGAGATGAACTGTGTCTTATTTTCCTTTTATTTTGCTCTGCCCTTCATCGAAAAGGAATCCCAGTCTCTTTATACACGCTGTGATTTTAACACACATTGTAACCATTGGCTTTATGTCTTTACAAGTCGTCTAGCCACAATCCTTTTTGCAATAAAATCTAAGTGTCCATAAAGAGGAAAGTAGAGTTTAAGAGAAGGACTTTGACATCTCGAACCACAAAGCCAAGCCCTTTCTGTTCCTATAAATCACATTACATGCTTACAGTAAAATGTAAAATGTATGTATTACTCTGTGTCCCGTGTTCCAAATAGCTCATCTAAATAATTCTCATCCATTTTTACTGCAGTAAAAGTGGATTTATTAGCATTTATTATTATAAAATATATACAAACATAATACTTTAACCATAATGTGCCCTTCTATTCTTACAGTGCAAGAGCAAGCTGAGCACATGGGAAATAATAGAAATACATTGATCTACATTGTTTTTGAATGATCAATGAAAATGGCGTCACAAAGGTGGAATTGAGGATTTAATCACGTCCCCCTGGGAGCGTGGTTAAATCCTCCCTGGATTTAAGCATTAATACTTGTTATTGTTGCATTCATATTGTTAATAAATGACTTAAATTTGACAACAAGGCTTTAGTTTAGTGTGGTACATTGCAAACAAATGGCGGACATTATATATCACTCATGAACCATACAGACAATTGAAAATGAAATTAGTTTTCATGACATAAAACCAATGTTCCTCGGTCTAAAAATGGCAGACCCAAGATTGAGCATTAAAGCGTGATGTGTGTTTCATTTTCTCTTGGTCTCGTACTCACATACACCAATACTACACACGCAGTTTTTTCCCTATCACGTGTCTCACCGTGGGAGAGGAAGTGAGAATGATTCTTCCTATCAAACTTGTCTGAGTCAGCTGCGCTCATCACGGCGCCTCCTTTTACATCAGCTCATATATCTGACCCGAGTGTCACCGAGTCGTGCCGCGGAACAGCAGTTTGTATCCCATAGGGAAGGCGTGCGACTCCTTCCTACTTCCAGCTCTGCTGACAATTCCAGAAACGTCTAGCCTCATTTCACCCAGATATGGACTTCCAGTCTATTATTTCTTTTTCATTTTCAATTAGGTTTTTTTTGGGGGGGATTTTATTTCCCTTTTACTTTATGGCCGTTTCAGCAGTAGATAAAAGAGTGGCCGTGATCCACGTTAATACAACATACCACGTTAATAAAACAATAAAGCACATAAATAATAGTACACAAAGAAGTAGCCTTCTGTTCTTTGTTACCTTTGCCGCGTCGTCGTCCTCTGTGTTGTTCTGTGTAAAACTTCATTTGGCCGTCATCTTCAGGCTCTGACCCCGATTCTCCTTGAGGACCAAACACCCCTCCAGTCGCTGGCAGTGTCATGAGAAGAGTAAATAAAGTGGAGAGAAATCAAAGGAAAAAACAATCAGTCAATCTGTGATTTTGTAGTTTCCCCAAGTCATCCAAAGAAGAAAGACAAAAAAACCGAAGGAATATGGTGAACACCCTATATTAACTGTGGCTTTAAAAGCTCTTCCATACAGCATAATCACATAATCACAGTATGATTACATCTCTGCAGTAGAGATTAAGTACACTTCACACTTCCAAACACATTTGTAGATCAACAGTCTGGCAATGGCAATGACTGACATGTGTAAGTCCAGTAATTCACGTTATTGCGCTTATGAGCTTCCGTTTCCGAGTTACAAACTTGTTTATGTGAACAAACGTAGATACAAATATAAATCTGCCTTTGTTTTGCAGCATATTCACTATTTGAAAGATTGTACCCAAACTGTGTGCATGTGCAGCACATGCAGTGAGTAGCAAGGCTCTTAAAGGTAGGAGGCTGGGCTTGTTCCGCCCATCCACATCAGCATCAAAACCCACATTACTGCTAATTTAACAAGCCCCAATGTGACAATAGTCACCGAATTTAAGTGTTGTATTTAATTATCTGTGCCTGATAAATAAATACAACGTGTAGCCAGCTTAGAACTGCATGACACTATCCACAGACTCCATTAATTACTATCAATTACATAATAAATGGCGTCTAAAAGACACAGCCTGAAAACATGCCATGTCTCTACAAACAACGTCTAATCTTAATGTTGCAAATATGTATCGCTTGTATAATCCTCAGGATCACAGTGATTATGCTCCCTAAACTCCCAGAGTGGAAACGAGATAAAGGACAGAAAGAAAATCGATGTTTTTATTTCAGCCGTGACGGAGCAGCTGACAAAGAGACGCTTCACCTGTTACAGCAAATTAAAACAAGGAAGCATGGAGGAAGACAGCAAACCATGGGGATGGTATGTTGTGCTAATATGGTGATGCGTGGTATCTGTTTAGAGGATACTATGTGCTGTCTATACACTTTGTTTGTTGCTTTTATGTCCGTCAAATTCCGGGATCGGTTGCATTTTGATTGTCGTGATGTGGCTGAAAGTTGTGGTGCTTTTTATACTGCGGTTCTAGCACGACTTGGCCCGGCTCGACTCTACTTGGTTTGGTATCAGGCACGTCGTTTGCCAATACTGTAGTACCTCCTCAAACGTGGACAGGATCGTCACAAAACTGCCGCAACCTGGTTTTATAATGCGACACAAACACACACACACACTGGTGACAAGCAAAGCAGTTCTTCTCGGTGGAACTGAATCATTAGAATCAGTTAACTCTAAGACTAGTTCAGTACTTCCTGCATGACCGGACATACTGAAAATATGGCTGAACGGGTCGTGATTCGGCTCCTGATCGTCATCTTTTCAGCAGTGCTGTCGCTAAATACACCAGACGAGGATTTTAGGAATTTCCTTGCTAAATGTTGGAGATTAACACATGTTTTCAGGATTTTTAAGTCTTTTTAACTGATCTACAGTTCGGCACTGTTCGGTTTGATTCTTGTGTTGGACATCGTGCTCATTACTCTTCCAGCGTCCTCTGTTAACGTCATATTTTAGTATCAGTTCAGTTCACTTGTAACCTCGCCAGAGCAGGTGCTAAAAAAAGTACCAGGTACTGTCACTACTGGAAAAGCAAAGAAAAAGAGTGGAGTGGAGCCGAGCCGTGCTAGAACTGCATAGTGGAAAAGCGCCATTTGTCTTATATATTTGCAACGTCTCAATGAGTTTAACTCATTGAATAAACCTGCTGTAATAGATCTTTGTCAGGTCTATTTAATGTGGGGAAAAAAAAGGTCCCAACAAACCTGCAAACAAACCAGAATGCCATGGCCTGTAGACATTTGGCTGCACCATAAATATTAAGACATGATTAAAAGTTCTATAACATCAGGGTAAAAAAAGTGTAGAGAAAGCTGCAGTCATCCCTTTGGTCTGGTGCACTTGAGCAGGTCGAGAGTGGAGCCGGATCTGAAGTGTAAGAGTGCGGCAGTATGTGGAGAGTGAAATCAAGCCAATGTGGTGTAAAATTGGTTCTGAATTTATGCATCATGATGGAACGCGCCTGGAGAGGTGGAGGATGGAAACACAGCCAGAAGAAAGAAGAAAAAATAGACTCACTGTTGCCTTTAAAACCCATATCCCCATATTTCACCGAGATAAACAGCACTTGATACTTAATTAATTCATAAAGCTGTCTTTTTAGGCAAATATAATGTAAATGCACTTAATTGCAGTTAATGTTCTCCCTGCAGCTCCGTCATGAGCTTCTGTTAACTGTGTTACTCAGACAAGAGCAAGCATTTCCTACGCTGTTATTTTTTTTTCGACAGGTTTTCACATCACTCACGATGTGTTTGCGGCATCTCGAGTTTAACTTTGTAAAGGTGTATCAGGTCAAATCTATATATTTCACCTCAGCCAGGGGTGTCAAACTCATTTTTGTTCAGGGGCCACATACAGCACAATTTGATTTCAAGGGGGCCGGACCAGTAAAAATAGTAAAATAATAGCATAATAACCTATGAACAACAAGAACCCCTTTGTTTTTTCTCTTTTATTTTACATTTACTGAAGGATAATTTTACAAAACATGAAATTCCTTGAGAAATATAAGTGCAATTTCAACAATATCATGCCTACATTTACTATTTACACAGCACACTATAAATCTATAAAGGCACAAACATTTAGTCACGGGTATCTGGAGCATTTGACATTACGTTTAGATTAGTGTGAAATTTTAACAAATTCATCCTGTGGGCTGATTGGACCCTCTGGCGGGCCAGTTCTGGCCCCCGGGCCGTATGTTTGACACCCCTGACCTAAGTGCATAGCAACTTTGAATGGGGCTTGAATTAAAACTCTCAAGAAAAAAAAACCACCAACATGCTTCACGCACTCTTCACATTTGATTAGCACTTTGGCAGGAGTGCCACCTTCTTTTAGGACAGACGTCTCGCAGTGTGAAAGTAATTACATTTTCTATTTCTATAGATCGATACCTGATTAACCTTATGGAGTGTGGTGGTGAAATTAATCTGTTTTCATGTTTTACTTTTGAGTTCTTTTCAAAGGTCAGGGGTGTTTCTTTTTTTTCCCGGCGTGCTTGAGAAGTACTCGGTCACCTTCAGTGCCTTCCTCAGATGTAACTGGGGGCATTAACCCATGAAGAGGAGGATGTGATATGAACTCTGTCAGTTATAAAAATGTAATGAAACTGCAGCTGTTTCATGTGTGGGCCACATTTTTAGTTTAAATGGCTGATGTTGTTCCAACCCCAAAAATGCCCTTGTCTTGCAGATATGTTGCAGCATATGATGAAGGTCTTGTGAACAAAAGTGGTCCACACCAAAATAGAAAAAAGTCCTTATACTTGACTCTGATTACTGAGCTAAAGCTGCAATGCGCAACTTTTGGTGATTGTACTGAGATATTTACAGTGTTGTAATGTCATGTGAGTACAAATACTCACTGTTACTGTACTTAAGTACACAATTCATGTGCATGTACTTTATTTACATTTCTAGCAACTGTTTTACTTTTACTCCACCACATTTCCTCTAACTCTCTTTGTTACTCGTTAATACCGAGTAAAAATCAGAGGAAGAAGAGTTGTTAAAGGTCTGTATTCATACAGTTGGAAAGATAGCAGTAGCACTGCTTACTTTACTTCTAAAACGTAAGTACATTTTATATCCGAAAATCATTTTTCATACTTAAATACATATACTACTCCAATACCTTTGGTACTATACATATAAAAGCCATGTACCATGGTTTGAACTACAAATTAGCACTTGAATAAATGTGCACTTGAGACCTACATTGAGCGAGTGAAACAAGAGCTAATTATGTAACCTGAGACTACGACTGCCTTCTCATGTGTTATCAGGACATTTTGTAAAGCTGTGGAATTAGAAGCACTCATTAATGGGGTGACGATAGTCTGAATGTTTACGAAAGTCCAATTAAAATAACAAAACATGTTTCATTAAAACGCTGTTCTGCTAACGAACCTCAAAATAACTACGGTTAAATTTAGGACAACGCTCGGGAACACAAAGGCAAAGGAACGTTCATCGAATCGCGTGCAGCCGCAGCTCAGTTGAACGAAGCTGAACATCTGCAAATCTCCGATTCTCCCAACTCTTTTGTTCATGCAATTAAAACGGGTCAAATATTGTTTCAATTATTGCCGTTCGGCTGCGCTTCACTGCTGTTTGCGCACGTGGGGAATGTATGCACGTTTTCGCGGCTTGACATTGCATTTACAGAAAGCTGAACAGTCATTTTAACCCCGCCCCCCACACGTTCACATCGTTCCTTTAACCGGCTTTTACAAATGTCAACATGCCAGCCTGTGAGTCACGGGGGAAGGAAGAGTGTAAAAGGCGCAGTAAATCGAGTGAATTATGAATTCAACAACACACATCTTTCTGTCATTTGCATGATCCTTCCCCAAATACATATGCATAAAGGACAAAGTAACATTTCATGGATCACACAAAAGGTGAGCTGACAGACTCTGTGTGCATGTGTGTGCGTGTGATCCGGATGACAGGTGAATTGTGCTTGCAGGCTCGAGCACAGGTTTGATAAATAACCCACACAAGAATACGTCTGAAACAAGGTGCAAAAGTCTTTAGAAATGTGGCCGTGGGCCTTTTCCATTTCACGGCTTTCTTTTCCCCTTTCACAACATTTCTTCCGCTTTCAGTCGGTTCTCTCCTGTCATGATCTTTCTTTTCCTCTTCCTCAGCATCAACATCAACACCCAGAACAGCGAGGCCGGTCTGCGGCACGCCGGTACTACAATGTTCTATTACTGGGGCATAGCATTTCATTTTCTACAGCTGAGAGTCCTGAAGTCCATTGGATCATTTTGTCATATAATCATCCGTCTGTTGGGCAGCATCCCCCCTCTCCATTCAAGTCGGATCAAAACATTGAATATCAACACAAGGCACAATCATTTTAGCACTTAAAAATCATTTTTCATTAATCAACAGTCCCCTCACACGCGCCTGTGAAAGTACCTACTGCACTCAACATCGCCTGTGCAAAAACACACTTCTTCTATTCAATGAAGTGTAATTGTAAAGCACCAATTTGCAACCTACACTACCCCAAAGTATACAAGTGTGAAGGCTTGAGAATATTAAAAGGAGAACACCTTCGTTTCCTAAAAGTGTACGAGAGGAAAAACTGTCAATTTGACGAAACCTCACAACTGGAGTCAGCATCCCCTCAGACTGTATCTCACCTCATTGTGTGGTGCAAATTACAAACTTCAATTACAGACCAAAAAGGAAAAAAGGAGACAGTGTGATAATGTCTTATTAGTCACATCATAGAGACGACAGAATACCGTTTTACCACACCATCAAGTAAGTGGCATATATGGAGAAAGTAGAAATGTTTATTTATCCATAAAATCGGGATCTTTTTTACAAACCAGTCAATAAAAACAATCAATAACAATAATATGGTAAATAAAGAATGAGGAGAACAAGACGTCATTATATTATATTATATATTATTATGTTATAATTATACACTGAAGCAAGAATAATGTGATTCTGTGTTGTGAATTAAAGAAAGAAGTCATAACCAGCTATTATTGCCTGTTACAAAGGCAGTGAACACACTCGTACATAAGTGTGTGTGAGAGAGAGAGAGGGAGAGAGAGGGAGAGAGAGAGAAGAGGAAGTCCTGACTTGAGAGGGAAGAAAGCTGTTTTCCAATCTTATCTGTAATGAGGAGGATTAACAGTTATGGGGGAAGCAGGGAGCTGAGGTCCTGAGTTCAATCGGAATTGTGAGAGCTAATCATCTTTTGCCAGCGCAAATCAAACTCTGATAGGACTGCGCCACACACAGCGCGTTTAACACCGGCACAGAAACAGTCCACATCACATAATCTAATGGACCTTTCTTCCAGAAAAAAAATAAATAAATAAAAAATGGCGGAGAAAAATATTATGCACAGTGTTCCACACGTTAGACTTAATCTCGTCATTTCTCATGTGAGTTGCTAATTATTCTGACTGGATTTGTTCTCATTAGACCGGAGATTATTCTGTGCGGTGTAATTCATGTGAAGTTCTATTCTGACATACATCTGGCTGCGGCGAGGTTTTTTTAGTAACAGATGACTGAACACACATGATCCAAATAATCATCCGCGGAGCTGGTGAATGAAAACAAGCAGGAGCGAACAGCTGTTCTTGTTTCGTATAGTAGCATCAAAATAAACACGTTTGTGTCTGCACATATAAGAGACGTGTTGTGTAGCTGCACACGAGTGCTAGGGCGTGCAGCAGGAAATCATGGTACATAACAGCAAAATAAAAGATGATTTCCCAATTAAAATGCCTTATTATTCACAATGTATGTAATATCAGCATGTATCCTATGATTTCTGCTTTCTGGAAATACTGGCGAAACAATGTTAACCCTTTCAAGTCCAGCTTTTCCAGAATAACAATGACGGGGAAATCAAGGCTATATGAGAGGGACATAATAGTGAAGTGTTGTTGGCGAACGAGCCGGCTCTAAGGGCCGATTCTTGGTAGTGAAGGAGAAGAGTCGACTCCTGTAGGGGAGAGCCGGATCTCCTAGGATCAAACCATTATGTACAAGAAGGAAGACACGTCAAAGACAGCCAGTGTAGTGGTACAGGCCGGGAGAAAGGGGATCCAGATTTAAATGCAAGCTCGTCCGGAGCGGAGGTCACACTGATCGCAAAATCGTTGTGGTAATGAGAAGTACACATGCCAGATCCTGTCAGCGACGACCCGATTGGTAACAGAAGTAGAGTTGTTCCGGTTCCGATACCAGTATTGGAAATGCCTCCGATACTGCTGAAAATGTGGGCATCGGTATCGGCGAGTACTGGAGTCCTTGCACCGATACCACGTAATTTATTAGAGCTCCGTTAGCTCTGACACGGCTCTGCTAACACGGAGCTAACTTTAGCTCATCATGTCGGCGGTTTGGCAGTATTTACCAGTTAGCTCTGTTAGTGCTGTTAGCTGCGCTAGCTCTGTTAGCACCACTACAGTCAAAATGGAGCGCCCCGTTCACAACTAACCAGCGTATGTATGCCTCTGTTTTTAAAGTTTAGCGTTACTTCAGAGACTCATTTTAACAATCTGGAGTCATGTAAAAATGATGTCACGCGCGTCCTTTCCCGCTCAGTCGTCATGGAAAAATGAAGCTCTGCCAGTGCTGCGGTGTTTGGACCAGAGTCAAAACAAACGTACAAGTCGAAAAACGAAATAACATATCACTGGTAAAAATAAATGGTGTATCGGAATCGGTATCGGGAGGGGAAAAAATGGTTTCGGAACATCTCTAAACAGAAGGGTTAAAGTTTGATTCAATTGTTAAGAAAATAGTAACTGTGTATATTTTGTGAAAACAAATGCATACAAATAAGACTTTGTGAAAACACTGATTCAAAAACTGTTTACCAACACACAAACCACTCATAATTGCTAAATTAGGCTAAAATACAAGGCTCTGTGTGAGAAGTGAAGAGCCATGGGAGCCGAGCCAAAAGATCCAAATCTTTGAAAAAAATAACCGGACTTCCCATCTCGAGAAAATCCTAAATGAAGGTCAGCACTACAGCGTATATTCAGTATATGCTGACAGGTGACTTGTGCATTTGTTCTCGTCTTCATTAACATAGTTTGTTTTGGTATGTCTCTGTGACTCAAGCAAAACAAATTGCCTTGACGCGCGAGCGCTAGACTCGGAGCGAAATGTCAGCCCTTATATGTGTGTGTGTGTGTGCTGCACAGTGCATATACGGTGTGTACGCTTGTATGTGGACACACATGTTGCCTGGCCTAGCGACCGGTAATCACATTAGAGCACGAGTGTATTCATCGGGTTTGGCTCTCTGACATCAGATATATGTCCAACTCAAATTAAACACCAGCTGGTTTTGACAACCATAACATATTATAAATAAAATAAGCACGTGCAAATATACAGGTTTTAATGTGTGAGCAAATTCGAGAATTCCCACTCGTGATCTCATGTGTGAAAAGCAGACTAAAAATATACAGTATGAGCGCATACGAACACAACATCACAACTGGTGTTAATTGTATACAGGAAACTACATATGGTATGTTATTCTGTACCAGCGTTAACTGTGAATATATCAACAATATGACTATATTGTTGCCTTGACTTCAGTGTCTTCAGTGCTAGACTGAAGGTGACTGTGCACTTAAGACACTAATGCTCCAGGAGATCAGGTAACATAGAGAGAAGGGGGAAAAAACATATATATAGGATGACAACAAAAGGAGTTGACATTTGGACCCACATCAAATAAAATGCCACCGAGAGAAAACAGTAAGTGTATAGTCTGGAGAGAAGCCCTGCTGCTGCAAAACACATAGGAAGAAAGCATCAAAACCAGAGAGAGAGAGACACACATTAAGGGGTTCTCACAAAGAAAGTGAAAGAACATGACATTAGATCGCTTTGAAAGTCCTATGGTGCGGCACGGCACGACTACATTTTGTTTATTTTCCATTATACCTCCTCAACATGGGCAGTCATCTGCATGCGACACACACACACAAACTAGTGACTTGTAAAGCAGTTCTTTTCGGTGTACTGAATCGTTAATTAATCAGTTAATGAAAACGATTAGTTCAGTACTTCCAGCATGACCAGAGCACAGAATCCGTCTGACAAAGTCACTGAACTGTGAGGCGGCTCGTCGTTCCCGATCGCCGCTTTGGCCAGTGTTGTCGCTAAATGTGCCAGACTCTTGTGTTAAATTTTGAGATGTTGCATATTCTTTTGCTAAATGTTGAAAATTAGCGTGTGCTTTCTGGATAAAAAAAATAAAATAAATTGCTCGGTTCAATTTGATTCCTATGTCAGATGTCGCGCTCATGACTCCTCCAGTGACGACACTCTCTGACCAATCTGTGACACTTTGAACCTCGCCAGAGCAGGTAAAAAAAATAAAAGTACCAGTTACCAGGTACTATTGCTAATGGAAAAGCAATAAAAAACAAAAAATGTGCAGAATCGTGTAGTGGAAAAGTACCAATATTCTGCAGCAAAGGCGTTGATGCGATATTATTTACCAGCATATCACGACAATGACACTTTCCTACATGTATGTCTGCCTTAGTATTTATTATTTTAGTATTTAAATCAATGAGATTAAGTCTCATCAACAAGTCAGTAGATTATTCATTTACTTTACAGCTTAAGCACACACAGTTTAATTGCTTAATTGCATGCCCGGTTAATGTTTACTGTGAATATACTGTACTGCAGTTCTTTTGGATATTAAAATGCACAAACGGTGCTAGTACAACGTAAAATAATGGTCGAGGCTTAAACCGAGTGTTCTCGTCATCTAAACATCACCTTAAATGTTCGCGTGAGTCTAAAATGTCACAGGTTTTAGTGAATTAAAATGTCTTTGCTGTCAATGATAGTCACGTACACGTATATGTAGCGCGTGCAAAATAAAATCAAGACTGTGTGTTAGAATAGTTTAAGAGTTGTGCAGTATTCTGGTGAGCAAGCATGAGCAGCAAGCACAGGCTGGAGGGTCGAGACCGGGGGATTCAATATTGATACATGTTGTGCTCGTGCTACTAATTCTATGTGCAGAATGCAGGAAGTGTGTATATATATAAATATAAAAAGCCCACCAGTGTGTCACTGCGGTGCATCGCTCCTTGTCTGGAAGTGTCTCTCACTGATTTCTCTCTCCAGTCACAGACAGCCATTGCTGTGTTTGCTTTTATATATAATCCCCATCAAAAGGGTTTTACTCTGCCGGTGCATATTTTATTTTTAAAAGCTCTGAACGTGCAGGAACACACACGCACACACACACAGAATCCTGTTACAGATAAAAAACTAGGCATGCTGAAAAGTTATTACAGAGGCCATCACAATATAAGCCCCGCAGACACATTTTACAACCTAAATTTACGGGTTACCTGTTATACGAAAGAGAAAGGGCGTGAAAATGTGGGAGGCTTAACAAGGCTCTCGTACTCAAGTGGGTTCAGTATTTGAACACTCGTCGCTGTGTTGTTATTCTGTGGGTTTTTTTTCTTTTTATTACATATACTCTTGCGTCTGGAACTCACCCGCCAACGTGAAGCTAATAAGCAAAAATGGCAAAGTGTGAGGAGACCACTCAGGGATTTTTAGATATGTGATAGCTGAAAAAAAAAAAAAACATGTGACGGGCTGGTAAGTGAGATTTAAGATGTGGGGGCTCGTGGGCCCCTGCTGTGTGTGTTGTTCTCTCACTCCTCCGTGAACCAGCTTGTGCAGTAGTAAAGCCACCAATGGTGGTACACGGTGGCAGCTGTCACCTTGAAAAACAGCACCGAAGCCACTGCAGCCATCTAAAGTGGGATATTACACAAGGGCAGTACTGTCACCACACATTCCTTTCCATTTATTTTTTTATTAACCAGGCTATTATGTCTTTATATTATAAGGTTAAAGAGTTTCTCTTTTCATTTACTTGTAGTTCAAGATTTGAATATCAACACTGAACAAGGCAGACAAGGACACGCAGTAAGAGTCAGGTGCTCGCTCAGCAACACGCGCAGACGCTGAGAAGGGAAAGAAAACGTGGGCAAGTCATATCTACAAATCCACGAGGCTCGACTTTACGGTTCGTGACCACACACGCACACTGTAAATTCAACATCTCTGAACTCGCATGCTCTCCAGCTGCTCGGCTCAACATTTGGCGCAAAAGATAGTGGATCTCGCTTTAGGACACTCTGGTACAGTACCGCCTCACAGGGAGTTAAAAGGTTAGAGTAATGTAGCTCCAGAAATGGATAATGGATACTGTGGCCTGGTAAGATAACATCTCACAAGTAATCCTGGAATAAAAAAAGAAAAAAGAAAAAAAAAAGCCAAGCACCACAGGGAGGCTGCTCGTGGGGCGGCACCGGGAACCAGACGATAAATCCCTTTAGCATGATCTTGGTGATTCTAATAATCCAAAAGGGGGACTAATGTGTGAAAGACCTTAAACTGGGAAGTAAAACAAGAATCTAGCCAATGCTAAATTATGTTCATTATGTAAAGTGGCACTTTTTTTTTCTTTCGTTTTCACTTCGAGATGATTTCGAACAATTTAAGTATTTTTTTCCGCAACAATGCAATATCAATACCTATCAAGAAAACTTTCACACCCCAGTATCACCTGCCTCCTGAATAGTAATGCTACTGCTGTAGGCAACATCAAAAGAGCCTCCCCAGACTCTTTGAGCCAAAATATCAAAGAGTGTGGTCAGGACTAAGAAACACTATCAACAGATTTTTACTCAGAGGTGGGCTTTAACGAATCCTCCGCAATTTTACGGGGGGAAAACTTCAAACTAGGTCGTCCCACTTGATTTTTTTCTTTTTACCAAGGACTTCAACGTGAACGTGGACATGATCGGCATTCGGTATAAGAGCGGCGTTCGTGTGAGGCTCAAAAACAGCTGGGATCGATGCGAGCGCGTTGCCCGCGGTGAAACGATGAAGAAAATGCCTGAGCAAACAATGCTCGAAGGGCAGTTGTGTGTGTGTGTGTGTATGGGACACACAATCAGAAATCACAAGCAAGATGAACTCTGGGGATTTGAAATACTTGGACGAGGTGTTTGCTGTGTTCACTTGTCTGTCGTTCAGAAGTAAATATAACAAATACATCTGTTCATATACAATGACATTAAAAAACAAAGGTTCAGTTACTGGTTTACATACAAGAACATTTGGGAACACGGGACATGCACTCTACCAACGATCACACTTATTTAGTGACTTCCTTCTGCCATTTTAGCATTTCATTTTTATCCACCTTTAATACACATACACATTTAGAACACATACAAACTCTGAGTCACTCTGCTCTGCATTGGCAGCAAATCAGCTATGTGGCCTGTTGCAGAAAAGCCCCTAGGTTACAGACCCATAGCTGTAATCACTGTGTTTTGCTGCAATGAAGACGGAGGCTGCAAATACAGCTCAACACAGAATGAATTCTGTGAAACACACACACACACACACACACACACACACACACACACGGAAGCAAAGGACTTATTTCAATGTGCTACTTCAAAGCATCAATTAAACAGCGGGAAATCCAGATTACGAGGTTAGCCTCACTCACTATGAGTCGAGGTATTTGTTCCACAAACACTATCACTGCTTTGAGCAGGCAAATGGAATTACGTGTTTGGGGATCAGCTCATTCAAGATGGAGTCGACATGCATCTTGGATGGAGACCACGTGGCCCTTTGTGCAAACACAAAAGCTGTGTTTCCTTCCTGCTACGGCTGGGAATGGTAAAGCCCTGGATCAGGCGTGTGCTTCGATTGAGAACAGTACCTTTAGTGCTATTGGTAGGCTGCTCCCGATGGCCATGTCAGCGCGATACATACAAGAACAGTGTGACGGCAATGGACGGCGGTAACAAAGCGACGGTATTGAGTGTACTACAATGGAGGACATCCAGCAGCTCTTGTTTGTCTCAACAAGAAATTAAGCTTTGTATGAGAATAGACTGTGGACCTTGAAGAGAAAGACGCCCAAAAAAAGTCGACAGTCATGAGCTTTCTGTACTATTTTACCCAAGGGGAGGATGCCAAAAAATTTAATGGTATGGGGTGGTAATTGGGCAGCCTATGGCCAAGTGGAAAGGGAACTTGGCTTGTAACCGGAATGTCGCCGGTTCAAGTCCCCACCAGGTCGAAAGGGGTACCCCTGAGCAAGGTACCCAACCCCCATTGCTCCCCGGGCGCTACTCAGTGTGGTGCCCACTGCTCCTAATTCTAGGATGGGTCAAAATGCAGAGAATAGTTTCCGTAAGGGGATTAATAAAGTATCTAAAATAAAAATGTGGTTTTAAAAAACAGTTCCGCTCGATGGAAACACGGCAACGGAGTGTTTTTGACCCCAGGTGTGTCCAACAACACTCTCTGGTCGTCCTGCGAGGAGGACATGACTTCTTGTCCTCTGTCCTCCACACATGTCCATGCTTACGAGTACTCGGTTCTAAATGTGCGTGCTACTAACCTCTCTTTTATCATGGCACCTACATTAAGAACACGACCACCTCTAGTCCACCTCTACCTGACTCAACCTTTTCATCGGTGCGCACACGGACGCGTAGTCACACTGCGCCTCAGATGAAATTCAATATAAAAGTCATTAATATAATATTAACCCTCTAATTATCAGCATAAACCAATCTGTGACGGCCAAAGGTTTGCTTGTGGTATATTAAAGCCTTTTTTGATAACCTCAACATTTAAAAAAAAGAAAGAAAAAAAAAAGACATTTCTTTTTCCAACTTCTGTGGATTTATCAGAGGGAGCAACATCATGTGGTGTGTGTGTGTCTGTGGGGTGTGGATGTAAGAGACACTGGCTGCACGGTGACATCCGCAGGCCAGACGAAAATGGAGAGTGACAGAATGGCGTGGCACCTCTGCCAGAGGGCTTCTGAGGTGGAGGTCTTCCCCAGAAGATCCCACAGAAGCTGACATTGAGGCGCACGGAGGTCAGGCGCTGTGTGAAATCGAACTATTGGCTGCAGCCTGCCGCCGCCACCTGAGACCCTTTGCTGAGCCACAGCTGAGTCAGAAAGGAAATAATGTCGCCTGATTGTGTTTCTATATCAGTCAACTGCACCGACATTTATTGTTAGGGAATGTAAAGCACACTTTTGTGAGCGTATTTATGAGCAGACACCTGAAAGTATTGTCAGAGTATATTGTCGTCATTTAATTAACAGCTCAAACCAAATATGAAGGATCTTTTTTTTTTTATCATACCTCTCTCAACAGTCATCGTCAATGGCGCATTTATAACGTCGAGTAGGAAAAATGATGGGGCAACAAGTGATAGTCATATCAAAGCTCTGAACAAGAAAGAAGAAAAGATTCTAGGTTGAACTGCTACCCCGGACTAAACTTCAGAGAGACGGGGAATAGCCAGCAGCACCTCACAGCATGAAAATTCCAGATCATTAGAAACCCTCTTCATAGAGCCGAGAAATGCATAATATGCAGAAGGTTGCGGTCGCACAACTTACATAGCGTCTCTGGCAGAAAACAGGAAAAAACTAAAAAAAACTGGCCTTTGTCCGAACTTGACACGTTGCTAAAATTGCTGTCACATAGTCATTAAAAGCAGGATACCATAACTTCTCTCTGGGGCGAGAAAGAAATCACACAGTGAGCAGTTCAGCGTGTTACCTCATCTTTTTTCCCCACACTATTTTGAAAACTAAGCAGCCCCGAGCCCATGGCCCAATGCTGACATCCTGTCTGTTGTGCTGTTTCCACTGCACAGCTTCCATTGTGGTTTTACAAATCTTCATAAAAGACTCTTAACATCCTGGCCAATCATGTACCATCATGTGCTTTGAGGATTACCAGAACAGCTGGTCCCATTTACACAAATCATGTCATGTGAATTAGAGATAAAAATGCAGCTAAGCCTCATCTTATTGTCTATTATGTTTAGCCCTATCCATAAACGAATGTGGTTATAGTGCTATAGATGTTTACACGACTTTGGAGATGCAAGAAGAAGAATTAGCACAGGCAATTTGAGCAACGGGTATCTAATCGAGCATCAGGCTTCCCTTTGGCTTTTGTGGTCGCCATGATTTTAGTCTATCTGCAAAATTGAAATAAAGTTAAACTGCCTGCAGGCCATGAAGGATTTGAATCATAATGGTGCTAACCATCTACATACCTTTTAAAACATGTAAATTCGGCCTGTTATAATTGAGGTCCCAAAATGGCTACCGTCATGATACAGCAGAGAGTCAAGGTAGTGAATGTGACTAAAAAAAAAAACCCACGTGTACAAGAGTCATCCTGTCCAGGTATCAGTGAGTTTGAGAAGAAATTAAACTAGGGCAATATGTGCTGACAGCGGAGGGGAGAAACGCTTGCACAAAGCACAAATTTCAATATGGAGACCCGAAGAAAAGAGTAGATAAGCTGTAAGGGTTTAGCTGAGCAGACACAACTGCTTCTATCCACTGAGGTGTTGTTGTCGTAGGTGTTGTTGTCAAGGCAATAAAATAAATTGGTTTGTAAACAACCAGCAGTCTTATTTGGTGTCTCTCTACACTGCACATGTATTTGCTGTTGTTGTTGCTACTTCTACACGGATTTAACCCTTTAACACCTAACCCTCAAAATGTCCTCCTGGACATTTTTTTTTTTTTTTTTTAACCATTAAAAAGGACCAAAACGTGCTTTTGCAAATTTTTCCAGAATAACCTTCAATATCTGGCAGTTATTTACAATTTACTGCATGCGAAAATAGTGTAAGAAAATGACATTTATGATGGTTAAGGGAAAGCACCAACCCAAACAAACCTTCAGTCTCACTGATTGACCGCTTGCTCATTAGCGGCATGTTTTCACCTCTCAGGCTTCCAGGGAGGGAAAACCTGTAGTAGGCCTATCACACTCTAAAGTACCCTATGTTCAGAACCTTGTGTTCCTCCACCTACTCGGATGTCAAGGATGAAAGGTTTCCTCTTGTGCCGTCCCTGCTCTTATTACCGGCGTGCTACCTCTTTGTTAGTTTGTGTCCACACATCGAAAAAACACAAGAACAAGAAATTGACCGAGCGGAAGACATCTTCACAATCAGACGTCATCCTTTCAGGAAATGATTAAGTTCTGGTGGAAAGTGGCTGCGAGATGCAACTGTGTTTTTTTCCCAAACGCTTCTTCCCAATAGGATAGCAAAGAACAGAGTCCATCCAATTTCATCTTTTTCAAATACATTTGGAGAACAGCTAAGACCATGTGGTCCACCTGTACTCCACATCGGCTACATTAATTTCAGCAGCGAAGCCTCTAAGCACTTCCTGTCACTTCTTGTAAACTACACAGATGGTGTGTTCCACGCCACCTGCCTGTGTCGCTTGGTTGAACCCGTGTGATATACATCGCTGTCACACAGTATCACTGCAGTCTGTAATAATATGACCTATTGCTCCATTTGGGATGGCGTCTGTGACGCTGACAAAGTTATGTTCATGTATAAAATAAGGATGAAAAATCTTTAGCCTCTGTCTCATGTACTTTTTACCTAATCTGTCAAAATCATTATATACTGCACACGGAGCCCTTACTTTAAGGATCCGACCAAATAACTTCCTTCTGTAACTTCATCGCACTGCAATTAAAGCGGCCTTTCTCAAACTGTGGGGGGCGTGGAGACTTTCCGGGGGGGGGCGTGAGTTCTGTTTTTAACACTGGCAGGGGACAGCATGAAACCCCATAAATCGAAGAGACAACATTCACCAGAGTTACGTCAGTAAGTCGCCGAAGTTTTTCAAGAGGAAACTTTATTTGAACTTTTAAAAATGTTATTTGCACGGCAAATTTTTGAAAGAAAAAGTGAAATATTTGTTCTAATATTGATGTTTCTTTCAATAAATAGTTGCCCCCCGACTTCCTCCAATGAGGGCCCAACAGAAGAAGTCTGAGAACCACAGAATTAAAGACACCTCTTAAATGATTTTATATTGTCATGTTTAGACTGGATACCAGGTTTTCAAAGAGATTATTAAAGGCATGGACTGACACAAGGCTGACTCAAATAAATTAATTAAAAGGCAAATTAAATGAGTCAGTATAATCAGATGAGTCAGAATAAATCAGTCAGGTAACAGCAATAACTAATTCACTCACTGCTGGCTATGTGAGCGGGGAGACTAATAATGTCAATATCCATGAAGGTTTAAATCCATACTGGATGATTTAATAGTATTGTGTTCTATTATTGTGTTTAGATTGGATACCAGGATTTCAACAAGCTTATGTGATCAGCCACGAGAAAACCAGCAACAAATTGGGTAAACAAAGAAAAATCATGAAGAAGACACTCCATGCTTCAAATCCCAGTATTGGGCTCTTGAATTTGGGTTGTTTTGTATTGCCTTGTTATCTATCTATCTATCTATCTATCTATCTATCTATCTATCTATCTATCTATCTATCTATCTATCTATCTATCCAGCAAAGTCACAATAGTTAATGTCTCATAAATGCACAACCAGTAACACAATTACAATTGAATTTTTTGCTACACCATGGACAGTGGATGAAAAGTGTGACAATATGGCATTATTACCTGTACACCTGTACATTAACAGCACATTGTACAACGCAAAGTACGATTACGTGCCATTATTTTTGAGTCAAATGCGGTTTTCACGCTGTGACATCCTGATGGCATGTGGAATATAAATGTGGCTACTACAGGGTGTTTGAGAGTGAAATGCAAATGCATATCTAAAATTAAACACTGCACGAGGCCCAGCAGACACATGTCAAACATTTCAAATGTTTCTGCCCAAAGCAAGGAAAACACGCGCGGTAAACATCAGACTGTATAAAAACAACAATAATCTTCCCTTTCTACAATAATACAAAAGTGTGTTTAGGAGTTGGTGTCGTACCTCTGGTGTGGCTGGGGACCCTGCGGCGGCCAGTGGAGGAGCTGTGGACCACGTGTTGGTAGTGGGACATGTTTGTCGGTGTGTTGGGAACACGGAAGCTGTCCTGGAACCTCTGCATCAAATCCTCTACAGATTCGGTGTTTGGGTCGATGGCTAAGGAAAAAAAGAAAAGGGATGCAAAGTGAAAGTGACGGGCGTGTCATGAGGCTTCAGAGTGAAAACCGTCTGACTGACATTTTAGATGAAACAAAAAGACATACAAATCACAAATATACCAAGTCATGAAAATGGCTTGGTTTATTTTATTTATTTATGGGTCGACAGATGAAAGAGTATATGCATTATGAGCCACCAGGCTTCCCCATTTAGAGAGAAATGCAGCATGTTTTTTTCTTTTTTATTCTATTTTTTCTGGTCTTTAAATGATTCCATCAATTCAATATTCCCTCATCTCTACAGGGATCCTGCCAGCACTTTCCCTGATGGCCTACTCTCACTCTTCCTGATGAATGACTCCAAAACAAGTGGTGGTAGAAAAGGGAAAGACATTTTTTTTTAGGTTGAAAATGCCAACAAGTAAGGACAGGATATTGCTGTGACCTGCGTAGATTTGTCAGTAAAGATTAACCACTCAATGGATTATGAGTTCACTCCTGACATACAACATGTAAACACTTAAAAAAGAGACAATATCTAGCTGCATGTGTGTGAGTTGTCTCCGGGTAAATACTTTACACTTTCCCTTGTTTGATATGGGATGTAGGGTTGCAAAGATTATCCGATAAGAGTTTTTTTTTTATTCAATAATTTACACAAGCGTTCAGATTTTTTTTTCAGCCTCTTAAATGTGGTTATTTTCTTGTTTCTTTGCTCCATAAAACAACAAAATCATTAAAAATTAATAATTTTGGTTTGGGGACAAAACAAGACATCCAAGAACATCATCATTTCCGGGTTTCTGACATTTTACAGACCAAACAAGTACAGATTAATCAATTATGAAAGCCCTAATGGGATGTGAAACAATGATGAAACAATTAATTGATGAATGGATTATTTTGATAATCGATTGATCAGTTCAAAGCTTTTTATGTGATTAAAACAAGATGATTGTTTATGTCAGTATTTTCTTCATTTCTTTGCTCTGGATAACAAAGCAATCGTTAAAGGTTATCATTTCCAGGTTTGACGAACACCGCTCAACATTTTTTAAGGTTTTCTGATATTTTATGGACCAAACGATTAATGGAGAAAATAATCGACAGATTAATCGATTAGGCAAATAATCGTTAGCTGCAGCTCTAAACAGGATATCTTTTCACTTCGGCTGATAAGATCTTCCTAGTCCTTCCTTCAAGATTTTCCTACATTGGATCTGCGAGTAGTGTTTGCGCTGAAAAAAACAACAAGACCACTCAAACAAAAGAAAACAATGAAGTTGAAGCCATCTCCAAAAGATTGAGGCATACATCAATGAAAATAATTTTACCAGCCCCCAACATCGTCAACATCTTTTGATGTGTCAGTCTGCCTTTGAGGTGTACTACGCCTGTGAATAAAGGTGAACTGTTGCTCTCAGTGGATGCTCCTCACACATGCCAATAAGCAGACAGAGCAGAGGAAGAGGAAGATGATGAGGAGGAGGAGGCAGAAATGTTGGGTATTATTTGTTCATTTTTATTTATGGGTAACTCAGCTCAGCCTTCTATGATGACTGTGGTGTCAGGAAGAGAATATGGGATGTATATACTGTATAATGTGTGCTTTTGTGCGATTGTGCGAAGACGGCAAGGGAAGCTCAGCTTCCTCTAAAATGCCGTCAAACATGTACTGTGTTGTATTTACATTTCAATACTAAACGTGATCCCTGACTTGTGTGATTCCCGTATTTCACTTCCGGGAAAGCTCAACTTCTCTCTGAGTCTCTGAGTTTTTGCAGCTTTGCAGAAACATACACGACAGCAAAGCCTTCTCTGCCTCAGTCCTGTGTGGATTTTGCGAGGGACTTTTTGTAGATCTGGCCGCTGTTTGTTATTTGCTCGGCGATAAAGCCCATTTTCCTTTGTACATATGCACTGTAAATAAAAAAAAAACCTTTCATAGCATTTCAATTTCACATAATTATCACGTTCCCTTGTTCTAGTTGTTCGTCTGCAGAATTGATGCATAGATAACCGGGCCTGAAATGAGCTTCCCCTGTTTCAAAGACCAGCAACTGCCATGGATTTGCATAATGAAAATGATGGCCTTTTAGCAACAATAAGTTTGAATACTTGATGATTTGTGCGTTAAGTCAGTGAATTATCCTTGTGTCCTCGTTTGTGGGAGAACAAACGGTAATGGAGGAGCATAAACACAGACCTGAGATTATTTAATCTGAAATTAATGGTGAAACAACAACATCTGCTATCTCTGCAAGATGTTTGTTTCTGGGCGACTTATAGATATAGTTTGAGGCAATTTTTTAGAGTGTATTCAAATGTTAAATCCCCGTGTGATCGCTATCTTAATTGATCTAAGATACCCAGGGGCCAGCCACAATGCTAAAGGGGGATTGAGCACGGTCACTGCACGGCCTATTGAGCAAATGCTTTAAATCAACGCTGCAGAAAGTGGTATCTTCAGAAAAAAATGAATTGCTCGGGATATAATGTAGTGAAAATGGCAGTAGCATAAGATGGTTAGGAGCATTTTGCGAGTATAAGGAATACAGCATGTATTCATAGATATGTACGGTTCAGCAAGTACGTTTTTTTTTTATTTTATTTACTGCGTTTAACATGAAATGACAGTAAGTAGCTGACATATGCATTCACATAGTGTTGGCATTTAGCTACATACCCAGTGACTTTCATTTTAAATGTCCCTACTTTAATTTCCTGTAGCAGGGTGCAGCTCACGGAAATACAACTTGGTCTCAAATAGTTTCTTAGCAACACAGGTCTGGGGAAAAAAAGGTTATTAACATCTGCTTATAAACATAAGAAAGACTATAATAATGAAAGACTATCTCTACCTAATAATGAAAGCCATTTATCTTTCTATCTATCTAAGTTAATTAAGTTATTTACTTCGTATCGGCATGCTTTTTGTACATACACTTGCTGCTCTTGCAGATATCCCATTATACTGCCGCTGAACGCTTCACTCACTGGCCTTCATTCTTAAATAGCTCAGTTTAATTGTGCTATTGCTTTCTGCTTTTACTCTGTATTAGTGGAAAAAAAAGCATTATGTTTACAAGCCAGGAGCATTCACTTTTCATTGCACACAGTGAAAATGTCCTTTTTTTATACAGCTACACATAATGTGTGCTTCTACTATGCCATCAAATATCCAGACATGCGCCAGTGTAATGTACATTCTCCCTTATTTATTTTTTTTAGACCTAATCTAATGGAACAAGGTGTTCCATTGTTCCATGTAAAATGACAGCCTAAATTAAACAATTTTCTTTGAATTTTTTGTGTGTTTGTATTTGCTTCAAAAAGCAACCAATCCCAATTTAGTTTTTCCAAACGAGTGCAAGATCAGTTTGAGTGTGTTGCAAGGTGCCACAGATTATGCTTTAGTTCAGGGGTGTCAAACTCATTTTTGTTCAGGGGCCATCTGGAAGAGATTTAGATTGTAATCGTTGAGTGAAATTTTAACAAATTCATCCTGTGGGCCGGATTGGACCCTCTGGCGGGCCAGTTCTGGCCCCCGGGCCGTATGTTTGACACCCCTGCTTTAGTTAAAACCCGAAGAGCTCTCGCGTCACTTTAAATTACACACATCATTGGAGAGGCTGCTGAATTCACCATTCTGTTGATCAGGGCAGGGACTGACTGACTTTATTTCATATTTTCATGCAGAAAATCAAAAGTCAATGAAGTTACCAAATATGGCACATTTTCTAAAAGATGTATATAAAAAAGTATGAGGGAAAAACACATATAAACTTAAAGGAACGCTTATTTTTACGTGTATTTTTAGTGTAAGGTTACAATTATGGAACCTTGACCCCTCACAAGTCACATGATTTTTCCAGCCGCATAGTGATGCCATTTTGGATATGTCCAGTCAGAGCCTGAGTGAAAATCACAGATGCTGTGTTGTGTTGTTAATGCCTATCTGCACCAGAAAATAAGGCCGGATATTTGACCCCAGGAGAAAAACACAACTCTTTAGTATTGATAGTTGCAAAAAAGAGAAGGAAAAAAAAGATGCTCTATATTTACTCATTTATTCCTGTGTGTCAGTGCAGAGTGGAGGTCCTTCAAAAAAAATAAAATTATAATAATAATTTGAGGGGTGGTGAGCTGATATAATGACATAACGCAAACAAACAAAAAGCAGAAGAAGTGCGTGGTTTATTATGGCATTATATTTGGGCCACATTTGTGAAGGAACAACATGTATTTGCATGTTTGCAATTATTCATTTTATAATAATAATAATAACGTGCAATATCACTCAGTTTTACTCTGCAGACCGCTGCGCACTCGCAGCTCAACTTTAACCGAGCGCTCGCGGAGACTACATAAATTTAGATGCTTAGGCTGTTCCGTCTCCAATCACAACGCTTGGAGACGGAACACGCCAAATGAGTAGGATATTCAGCTTCTTAAATGCTTCAGTAGAAAACATTCACCTTTAAGAAGCTGAAAACTGACAGAAACTAGAAAATATTCACGAAACAGCCAATCTAAATAGATATATAGTCTCTGATTGGTTGATTTTGTGGCACATTTGCAGCGCATATGAGTAAAACTGAGTGAGAGGGGTTATTATTGCACATTAAAATGAATAATTGCAAACATGCAAATACATATATTGAGCACAGAATATATTCAAATGAAATGATGTTTTGCTCGCGTATAATTTCTCTTCAAAATATAATGTCGGTGCTCGCAAAATATATTTTTCTGTGCTCAAAATCTCACATTGCTCCTTCACAAATGTGGCCCAAATATAATGCCATTGTTTATGCTCTGAACAGTAAGGAGCGTGACATCGTGTTTGAGGTTAACAACGTGCATACATTTTCCGCGTCCTCCTGGAACTCTCTTTATTACCCTTTCCTTGTTCTATTTGGAGGAACGGAAAGTCCACAGGTCACAGAGGAGCCGCGGTATCCTTGAAACAGATGCAATTTGTCCGTAGACGTTGTCGTTGTGTGTGTTTATCTTCTGCCTTCCCCCCCATGAACAGATTGCATCTCAAAGCTCCTAAAAGTTTTTTTTTTTATTCAAAGTTAAACGAAAGTGCAATTATTTGACTTGATTGCCGATGAGATGACCTTCCATGCTATCACAGAGGCACCAGAAGATTTTACCGACGAAACAAGAGGATATTCTAGGACATGTATGTCTAAATAAAACCAGTATACTTTCTTCAAATATCTCCCTTCTTTGTTATTCCCCCATTTCTCCTTGGGTGTCAGAAGCAGCATACCGATATATTTCATTGTGACATTTGTTTTTCCCAAGTCCCACGTTCACCCTGGCTCTTCATTCTGAGTTCAATGTCAGGTAAAGCTCTAGTGTCTTTATTTTCCTCCTCTCTATTTCCCTTATCTGCAGTTACTCCCTTATCAGCACTGAGTATGTGTTAACAATGTCTCATATGTAGTGGATGTCAACAGCGTGTTGCCTCATTAAACCTATCCCTGGTCGTGTCACAGTGCCCAGTACAGTATGATACGTCCACTCAATTTCATTTCCCTTCCCTGCTGCACGCTCACACTGCTCATATACGTGTTAAAGCGCCGCTTTTTTTTTGTTGTGTTTTTTTTTTAAAATGAACCATATCGTTTGAATACTTCAGAACTCAAAAATATCAACATATGCTTTCCTACTTGTAGCCAGACCCAGTACGAGCCTTGCCAGTTAAATTCTGGTAAATAACAATTGGCGGAGACAATAAAACTGCCTCACTGAAATGCCAGCCTGCTCCAATTAGTGAAGTATATTTAGCAAGTCTTTAATGCCGTGTGATTATTTCTGTATGCTGAAATACTGACGTCAATCTCTCGTTTCGGTTTGTGGCAAAGAGGCCTGTTCAGTTTTGACATTATGTTCTTCAAGTTCCATTGGTAAATACTCATAATAACAGATGGAAGAGATTAACTGATGAGAACAAAGGTCGGTAATTATGATAATGGATAATTCGGCAACCGGCTGATTCATCCAAAAAAAAAAAGTAAAATGTGGAAAACCTACTAATATTAAAATAACAACAGTTTTGGTCCAAAAAAAAAGAAAAATAAGAAAAGGGAAATCAGTTCTTGACAGAAGCAGAGATTTCTAAAAATATGCCTCCTGATATCGTGACAAAATCTGATATAATGATGTCTGCACCTTCACAGAAAGTGATACCCAGCAGTAAGAAGGGCAGCAGTCAGCACAAAAAAACACACACTCAAGGCCTCGGTACTCCAGAAACGCCAAATGAACAAGATGAGGCCGGCTTCCACCAAATCGCTGATACAGCCTACAGGAATTACTGTCTGTCAGACACTGAGACCTTTGCCCATGACTCTCAGTCCATAAATAGTGTTTGACCCTTATTTCTCTGTGGCTCAAGAACATATTCTGTCTCTTGTGAAAGTCAGCGAGACACATGGAAATTCTTTCAGGCTCTTTGACAAGGCCCTGTGCCCTGAGGCAGGGAGGGAAGACGGCTATTCAGAATTCACACCCTGTATAGGACCCGTTTACTATCGCACACGCTGTGTGTGGACTAACTTTCAAAGGAACTGCATATCGATTCAAAACTAGCACATATCACTTTAGTTTCTTAAAGGCCCGAGTGTGCTGTACATTGATTCTTTTGTTCAGAACTCGAGTTGAAAGGAAAGAAAGAAAAACTTTACCACTACCATCTATCTATAACCTACCTACTAGGGCATTAATGTCTTGTCATTTTTCAGGTCGACTTATCAGTCAATGAAGTCGAAGTTGAGTTGACAAGTTGCCATCGCATTGACACAGTGGAGGAACACAGCTGTACAGCGATGAGCAACTTTTATTAAAGTATTAAAGTTCATTAAAGTCAATATGTATCGTAAAAAGTGCACTTTCAAAAAAAGAAGAAGAGTCAATTTTACCTTCTTAAAGACTTTTATACTAAACAAAACAAATCATAGGCTAATACCTTGAATTTTACACTCGGAAGGTCTAACCACAGCACGGTGCGGCCTAACATACCTACCTACCTATCAAGACTGTGCTTTACAGCGATGTATTGTTCTCAATCCCAAAAGTAGTGTAAACATGGGGGAAATAAATCCATATACACAAAAATTCTATTTACAAAAAAGAACAGGAAAACAACAGTAGTCATTTACTATTTCAATGTTTCCAACAGAGCCGTTACCTTCACTGCAACCAACAAACAAAACAAACACCATGACTCATCACAGGCATGATGAATCTATAAAACAAGCCCCTGAAAAAAGAATTCTATTTGGAAAATACAACTCAAATCACATAGGATATTGACTGCTGTTGAGTTCAGTGGTTTAATGCATAAGTGTCCTCCTCTTCTATGCAATGCAATATGCACCGCTTACTCCCTTATGCCAACTTATGGTTCAAATTGGGTTGCAATAGTTGTGTAAAACAACAACAACATTGGAAGAAAAAGCCGTCTCTCCATCGCACAGGTGTAGCTGAGCCACCACTGAGGGAGAAAAAAGAACACCCACAGGTTACATCAAAACCATAAACCGTAAACTAAATGAATGCTTCAATGCCCCTCTCTAACACATGTATGTTTTAACAGCTGTTGAATGAGCCTCAGATATGTTCTACTCTCAGCTCTCCTGCTTTGCAGCCCAATAGCGCCCTTTCATATTCAGAGAGCTCCATGTAGCCGAGAGGGAAATGATGGAAACACCTTTTTAGATCTATGCACTTCAGAATCCCCTGCTGTTTTAATATGGAGGAAAATCTGCAGGGGTGAAAAAAGAAAATGAGAACATGAGAAATTAATTTTTTTTCTATTTTCTTTTATTATATATCCTTTTATTACTCAGTGTGTTTTTTTTTTGTCCTCTGCACATTCATAAGACATTCATACACACAGGCATATGAACACTCACTCTCTGTTTACATCCTGAATCCACTGTTTCCTACCCTTCACTCCGAGGCTCGGGGAAAACGGGATCAATTGAGAGAGGAAATGGGGGGGTATTCACCCCAGCTCGGATTCACTGTGTGATTTATTAAAATTGCCATTTCTCCAATAGGATAATTCCAGCCCGGCTCTCTGGAAAAAGCTTTGACAGCACTGCCTCTGGATTTGTGACAGGTACATGAGAAGAGAGTAAGAGGTTGGACAGGTACAAAGAAAAAGACAAAAGTGTCAAAGAGAACAAGGGATCCAGACATGAATGGAGAGTGGCTGCGATCGCCAGAGAGGCAGAGAATTGTGAGGGAAGAAAAATACAGACAATGGATGCCATGGGTGAGGAAGGAAAGAAAAGAAAAGAAAAGAAAAGGGGGGGGGTTGACTGGAATGAGATGCAGACAGTACATCTGTCATATTAAGAAAACCACCATGTAAACATCTATATACCCATCTATAGATATAGACACATATACATGTATATATACATACATTAGGTAAATTGGACAAAACTGACCGTAGGTGTACGTGTGAGAGTGAATGGTTGTTTGTCTCGATGTGGCCCTGTGATGATAGGGCCACAGCTAAGATTGGCACAGCGCCCCCTGCGACCCTCATGTGGAGAATAAAGCCGTAGAAGATGGATGGACGCAGGACAGGAGACACAGATATAATAACACATATTATATAATATATATATCTCACACAGTGATAGAATTTGCACATTTACTGTCTCACGCTTCGTCATTCCCAGTCACTGGGATGCAATGGACCATCTCCAGTTAGACATGTTTCCTGTAAGTCACCTCCTGTTCACAGAGGAGCAGAAATAAATGTGCTTGATCTATAGCATGGCTTCTAAAAGATTAAGGAACCAAGGAGACAATACACAGCAGAGAGACGGTATATTATAACAAAATGTTTCACTGGACCTCCTCAAAATATCCACTATCAATCTTCACATATTGTGTTGTGGTCACTCCGGATCCAGACTGGCTGGCTAGGCGGAGGATCCATGTGGCAAAAGTATCTTTGCTCATTTGTAGTTGCCATTTTTTTGCAAGTGTCTCGCTTGAAATCTCTTCTTACAATAAACATGGCTTTCTAAAACCCATATGATTTGCTGCAATTATTTAAATCATAGTCTACATCTATGTTTGGTGGTGTTATATGAATAAACTTTATTCAAAGCATAACTAAACCCCCTAGAACCAATTTTCCAGGTGGAAATCTGGATCAATGAATAGAATGACTAGATACTGTCATTTTATATTTATTGATCCTAGTGCAAATCATCACAGTTCAATGTAAAGCTTTTAAATTATACATACTGTGATAAAAATCAGCTGCCTCTCTCTGGCTAAACACCACATACTGCATACAAATTTTGCCTTTGGTTATTCTAGTCCAGACCGAAATATAATTAATCTGGAGCCAGAAAAACCTATTTCACTCATAAAATGAAGACAACGTTTTAAATGTTTCTAAGTTTAATAACTAAAGTTTGTTGCATTTGTGACATTTAAGAACCACAAAGAGGAAAACTGTTCACATTCCATAGCAGTTGATGGCCTATTTTGAAATAAAAGAATAAAAGACCTATCTGCGTCCTTCCATGATTTGAGGAAAATTGATAAAATAAAAAGTGACCTACTTTGAAATAAATAAAACAATGGTTGGACTTAATGTAGCTCAAGGTTGAGAAAACCTGCTGGTACAAGTATGTGGACCCAAATGGGCACTTGTTCATGTACATGTGACTTTATTTAAGTGTTGGGAAAGGTGTGTTGAGTTTTTAGATATCGGATTTGAGCTCTAGCTCTAGAGCCGCAGGTAACGCCTGTTCTTGTCAGTGCTTGTGTCACCGGTACACTCTTTTGTCACTCTCTTCTCTAATAAGCACGAGGCTGGTTGTCCCAGACTCCTCCCCGCTTTTTAAGTGTCTCCTTCTCCTTCTCTGTCTCCTTCTCCACCATGTGAAGCACGGTGTGAGCAACACCACATCGGACAACTGCAACTAACCGTTTATATACTGATCCAACCACATAGCCCATTTTCCACATTCCACTAAATAATAGTCAGCGTGATACATTATCATTAAACACTGAATATATTTAATAACTCTCTAATCACATATATTTTTTTTGTATATATTATCAATGGCACTCAGTGACAGATAGTGATTATTAATAAGAATTATTTCCAGAAAACGACACGACACAAGGAGGACGGAAACGAAGCAGAAAAGACAAAACACACACAATTACAATAGGGTGCCAATTAATCACTTTGCAAGATAATTCATTACACCCAGGAAACAAAGCATTTCATTTAATCGTCTGCTTGACATACTATCTTCCTTGAATTGTTAAAAATGACCAAACCATGAGGCCAGCGTAGCAAATCTGGACTCTTAAGTGAAAAGTCCAAGAAATTATAGAAGGTATAATACACCTACTGAAACATCTAACAGTCACATCAAGAGTAATCATTTATAGGTGAGTGGATTATGGTTTGAATAACGGAATCTTGTTAGTGTCTGATTCAGTTTTTACAAAAACAAAACCCTTTAATATCAACGGCAAACGCAGCAGTAATGCAATTCACTTTCAAGTCACAGCCACACCAAGCATGAGATTGTGGTGCCTATCGCTCTATTTGATATTACACGTTTGAATTTATACCTCATTCTTCCATAAAGTGACCGCATTCAAACGTTTAAAGACGGCGTTTATGTGAAAGAAAGAAAAGTGACCTAATCATTTTAATAAGAGTCTGAGCGACTACAGAAGCACTGAGCGATGCATATATTGAATATAACATGTGGGTAAGCAGCCTAAACCACACTTCAAAACAGCCTCGTAAAGACGGTTTATGACTTAGTATGCAATCGACCCGCGTGTATTGATCTGGTGTGGCTTTGGTGCGTACAAGCTCAGTTCTACGGGCCTTTTTTCTTGTTTTTTCCTGCTTCTCTCACAAAGGCTTTTACTAAATCTTAATTTATCTGTCCCGCTTTAACGTCGTTAGCTGCTGTACCATGCGCGGAGAGGTGCGTTCGTTTTGTGCCTCTCCGACACAAACACGATGCCGTACAGCCTGCGGAAGCGTTGATTGATGAAAATGTTTGCACCCCGGAATGAGTAAGGAAGACCCAAACTTAATGACGCATTACTCAAACATGCCAAGTCAGCTTGCATTACTCAAATCTATTATACTGCTTTATCTTTGAACATACAGCCTACTGTACATGCTCGACTATGGCTATATTATTTAATTGGCCCGACTGACAACACAGCAGCTTTATTGCTTTCCAATCATCGAGCAAAAGGAAAAGAATGGGAAGACTTTGCAATGAACTCCAATCTATTTATCACGGGCGGGATGACAAGGCTGATTCAGTATTAATCAAAACGTTACCCTGAGCGAGCATGTGTGTGCCAAACAAGCAGCTATTTCTCATCAATGATGTCACATTAGCAATCTGGGGCTTGACATTGGATTATTACTCTTGTCTTGAGTTAAATTAGAGCTCAGTAAACACTTGATAAGCTGGTAATGACTGTGGTTTTATGGATTATGGATTTTTTTCTTTTTCTTTAGATGCTAGTTGATTTCTACAGTGCCCCAGGCCTGACACGGGGAAACAAACTCTAAATTTGTGGCCATGAACTAAGTATATAATTAATAAAGTTAATATCATTCCCATGGATTACCTTAAGAGCTGTGTAAGCAAAAATGGGTGCAAGAGGGCCGAAGCTGCACGACGGACAGAGAGAGTGTGATTGGAGTTTGATTTAAGGTTGGGAATGAGTCACACATTTGTTCTCAAACGCCTGACATTGCAACGAATCGTTATTACCGAAGTTAAGTAAAGTTAGAAAGATATTCACAGAGTTGACCTTCCGCGATCAACAACGTCTAAACGCTATGCATCAGTGTGAATAGTGGCAACCTCTTCCCAGCAGAACTCTAATCCTTCAATTAAAGCTGATGTGGAATTGTGATTTATTCATTATTGAGTGAATCATTAATCATAATCCAACATTGGTAATTGGCTAAATTCATGAGACTGAATCAGTGAACTTGGAGTGCCCCAAGGAGCTTTATTAAGTAAAGTAATTAATATTAATATTTGTAATGTTATATTAACATTCAAAACAATGTACAGTACCATTGTGACATTTATAGAATGTTCCAGCATTGACCAACATTATGCTGGTCTTTGCTGGTCCATGTTGGTCTATGCTGGTCTACTAGCATCATTATGCTGGTCCATGTTCGTCTATGCTGGTCTACTAGCATCATTATGCTGGTCTACGCTGGTCCATGTTGCTTTTTGCTGGTCTATACTGGTCTATGTTTGTCTTTGCTGGTCCATGTTGGTCTATGTTAGTCTATGCTGGTCTACCAGCATCATTCTGCTGTTACGCTGGTCTATGTTGATCCATGTTGGTCTATGCTGATCCAACAGTTTCATTATGCTGGTCAACCAGCAAAACCAGCACAGACCAGCACACACCATCATAAACCAGCATAGACCAGCGAGGAAACTATGCTGGTCTATTAGAATCATTATGCTGGTCCACCAGCACACTGGTGGACCAGCATCACCAATCCAGCACAGACCAGCATAGTTTCCTTGCTGGTCTATGCTGGTCTGTGCTGGTCTACTAGAATCATAATGCTGGTAGACCAGCATAATGACACTGGTGGATCAGCGTCACCAATCCAGCACAGACCAGCGAGGAAACTATGCTGGTCTATGCTGGTCTTTCCAGCAGGGGTATGATTCAAATGTCTTGTCTGTGTTTCTTCAATATTTCATTCAAATGTTATTGATCACAGACGTTCAAATCTATGAAGGATCTTTCTAACCTCACTTCAGTGTCACAGTTTCAAGCGAGGGTGCGCTCCATTTGCTTACCCAGCTATCATGACTCTCCACAAAGAGCATAGATTAAGGCTCAGACACAGGCTGGCTAAGCAACTGGCTCACTTGCTTTTGTATTCAATTCCTGCAAAGTTGTGTTATTTTTCCCAATTGTTCCCTCTCCTGTGGTACATCAGTAAAAAAGAAACAAACACAAACCAATTCATTGTAGTTGCAGGAGCCTTGAGGGGAAAGTGTGCTTTTTGTTCGGCAGTTTGTAAGAAGAGGAAGTGGCAAGGGATCTTTGTCAAACTCAATGTATCTCCGCTTATTTTTAAGCAATATTTAGCTGGGAGTTTATTACTTCAAAAGTTGTAAAAAAATCTACAAATCTTTCAGTAGATTCTCAGTGGGTTGTATCTGGTGCTCGGGGGCTTCGTCTGCGTTAACCATGAAATAAACACCCGGCAATTACATACAGCAGTCTTAACAAGCAGCGTATTTTCACTGAGAGGAATAGGAGGCACAACAGGGATAGCCAGTTTGGTGATAACAGGAGATCATTGAAATGTTTATTTATTCCTTATTAACTGAACAACTAGTAGATATGAAACACCTTTACAGCAAAACTAGCAGCTTAACTATTCCAGAGACGATATTCATCTGTAAACATTTCATTAATTCTTCCAATCAACTGTGATCCACATGTACCAGGCAGCACATGATGTGCTTGTTCAAATTAAAACTGCAACAAACTGCAGTGTTCACATGGAGCTCAAATGGGAACATTTCCTCTCTCGGTTCGTAGAACATTCAATCAGAGACTAACGTAATCTGGATTTGTGGTTTTTTTTTTCTATCATATATTTTGACAAAGTGCCATTCTAGGAAGTTTCTTCTTTTTTTTTTTTTTAAACTCACTCATTTGTGTATTTTCATTGTCCCAAGTTCAGGATACCTCCAGCGCTGTGTTGGCAGAGCAAGGGTGTGAAATGGCATCCCAGTAACACCTTAAGTAGTTGTTCAGCTGTATCTTCTCGCATTCCATTCGGTCGCACTAGACTAGAGTAAATAATGATTTCTCTGAATCAAGTTATGGCCAATTCCAGCTTAGTCTCTCTCTCTCCCTGAACGTTGTGCACACTTTAATACAGACTATGCATATAAATCCTTTACTTGTTTGGTCTCTTCAAGCAAGGGGAGAAATAAATAAGTGATGAACTAGTCAAACGGTGTGGCCGGGATCCAATTAAAGATTGACAGCCATGAAGGAATTATGTGTGCACTTACAGTTGACAGCTGAACCACAATATATTTTTCTTTGTCCTCCAGACAGACTCATCGAGCCTGCAGCACACGGGGTCAATTGCATCCCAGAGGTAGGACGATGTTGACCGTCCAAAACAAAGCATTAGCATAGCTGTATATTACCTTTTTCCATTAGCTCTGGTGCTTGTCACCGTGGCTCCACTCCACAAAAACAAAGCATTGATTTGGTCTGTGGTTTCCGAGACCATTTTTTCCATGACAAAAATGACCCATAGAATGTTGTTATATCATTTAGAAATTAGGTTCATTTCGTCAAGTCAGTGTTTACAGCTTGAAGGGAAATGAACATTTTTAAATATAAAGCGACGACAGGATTTGGCATGCGTACTTCTCGCACGTCACACGTTTGTGACGTCAGCTTCTCAGTACCGTCATTCCTAAACGGTTGAATAACTGCCAGATATCGAAAGTAAAAGTTATCTTGAAAAAACGGGCAGAAGAAGAAAATTATCTGACAATTCTACAGCCATAAAATCCAAAATATATCTTGACGGTCATAAGAGGGTTAACACGTTTATTCGACCACCTGTCATAAAAACCTAAATATTTTAGAAACCTTTCAAACACTTGCTTAAAACAAAAAATATATAATTGTTATTTATTTGGCAAATGACAAACTGAATTCACCTTTGTGCGCCCTAATTTGAGCCGTCTCACTGGGCTTTTTCTCTGAGAAGTCAGAAATTAATCAAGCATAACATTCAACAGGAATGCAAGTAAATAACTATAATTAGACTATTTTAATCTTTACTTTTCGTAAAACCGTCAATTTGAAAATTCATGGATAAGAATATTAATTTTATTTTAGCATTAAAAATATCATTTTGGTCAAAGAGCTTCTACATATGGGTGTATTAACCATTACAGAAACATGAAAAAAATATTTTTTTATAATTACCAATGCTGTTAATTTAGCTCAAGTGTGGCTTCGGGTGATGGTCTAATCAATTTGTTAAGCACAAAAACATGTGATGCCTCTGTACAGCAGATGCACTATATCCTGTTTTAAAGGTAAAGGACGGTACAATTGTAAACAGCAACATTGCCCAGTTAAAGAGTAGGAAATGCATTTTCGACTACCTAAAAACAGCCGTGTGTTCTCTGGTGAGTATATTCAGTTATCTCAATTTGATTTCAAAATAAAGACACAGTTTAATTCCGAAAGAAAATAAATGAAATAAGAGAGAAAGCACCTCATTTCCAAAAAGCACCTCACTGCTGTAGGTCACCGGAACAAATAATTACCACTTCCCCTTGACTTGATTATTCATGAATTAGTGGCTACCTTAATTCAAAACACATTCTGTGTTGATTCAATTATTTCTTGAACAACAGGAAATGCCACAAGAACCTTTATGTCGCACATAGTAGCTGAGCGATATGAATCATCTCTGTTAACTGGTTCACCCAGATTTAAAATGACTTTTGACATTTAATTTGTGCGTTTGATATGCATAACAGTGAGCAGTATCGCCATGTTTTTTTTTATTTAGTAATAAAAAATGCAGTAAAAACATAACAAAAACTAAAAAGAAATATTGATAATCATATCCAGTCATGAAAATGACTGAACTGTAGTAAGGAACATTGACTTTTAGACTTATTTTAACCAGCCACCATAAGTGCTTTTGCTCATTTTTTCCAGAATAACTTTCAATATCTGGCAATTATTTGCAATTTACTGCAATTTAAAACGAAGACAAGTCTTGACACACAAATCATGACAACTCTTAAAAACATCTCTTCATAATACAGCTGCATCTCAGAGTTGTATTTTAACCCTTGGTGCTCACGCGGCACAGATCAGTGCCACAAGTTCACCCTTGGTAAATTGCGGTGTACACAATACACAACTCCTTATATGGACGTCCTGGGGGTGTGTGTGTGTGTGTGTGTGTGTGTGTGTGTGTGTGTGTGTGTGTGTGTGTGTTATAGGTTTATATATTCAGCCTTTAAAAAAAAAAAGTGGGTGTTTTTCATCTTCTCAGTGTTTTTGAGTTAAAGCTATGGTTCATTTTAAAATCTCATTTTTAGGAGCGATCCAAAGTATCAATAATTGTGCAGTAGCCACAACATAGACAAAGTTTTTCTTTCATTTTTGTTCATAAAATCGAGCCAAGCGAACGTTGAACTGTGACGTAATTCCAAATTTCACAAAATTGTATCCGATTTTAAACTTTCTGTCCCGGTGTGTTTATATAGTTGGTGAAAAGGTTGTGCTGAAAAAAAATTACACAGTAAGACCCACTATATTGTAAATTCTTATAGCCTCTGTATATACTGTACATTTGACCTTATTCATGGAAAAAAGCAGCTTAAATGCTCTGTCATCTAAGGGTTAACTACATGACTATATCCAAGCACTAGATTGGCTTTTCCTAACAATAGTCTGTCACTGATGTTTCAGTACGCCTGATCTGCACCGTCCACAATGCCCAGTACATTCCCTAAGCTGTGGGACATCTCGCCAAATAATGAAATTGACAGGTCTCATTTGTTTGGTTGTCTGTGCAACAAAAGCCAATGCCATGCACAAACCTGTGAGGCATATCCATAATCCCTGGGGATAATACTATTGAATTCACTTGAATGGGGTTATCTGTCAGCAAGGACACATAGATAAAGAATGGCTGGTGCACAGAGACTTTTGGGACGCCTCGCAGCATTGGTCAAGTGGGACAGAAGTTAATCACCTCTGTATTCAACAGTCGGCGCTTTAAGCGGAGTACAGATGGGGAGGTAGAGGCGTCAAATTGACTGGACTGTGAGCATCGGCTGTTTCAAAGACTTTATGAGGTAAACAGAATGATGTGTCTTCAAACTGATTTGTAAAAAGAAAAAAAGTGTTTATATATATATATATAAATATAAAAATAAAAAAAAAACAGTTGACATTAATTAGCCACTTCTATACAAAGTACGAAAGTCTTCTTCATATTTTCCTACATCACACTGACTTTGACCCAGGCGACAATTGTGCAGACATTGAGGAGTGAAGCTGGAATTGAATTTTCAATGTCACTGAAAACAGAACGGCAATGACAGATTCCTTTCATGATCAGAGCGCCTTGGCAGAAGACCTTTAGTTGTCACGCTCCTGAATTATCCCACTGAGGTGAAAAAATTCAAAGAATTAACTATCAGCGACTGTTGGATTCAGAGTCGGAGGTTTAATAATTAAGTCCCACATATTTTTTCCCTCTTTATTCAATTTTAACACCTTAAATCTGAATGAAGATTGGTTTCCTCCAATGCTGAGCTACATGTTAGGAGTTTGTATTACTATCTAAACTCCAGACACGACTGAATAGTAACATTATAATAGTGTTGGTCACCACTGATACTGAAAAAGAGTATTAATCAGGCTGTTTTCATTGAGAAACATACATCACATTCAGCTTTGCGTAAACAAATTTATGTGGAGAGTGATAAATACTTTCTGGGCATGAGGGCTTTTCCACAGACTTCATGCATAATTCAGTCTGACACGAATAACCAGGGCGCCCTCCAACTCAGTCAGCTCCCGTCAATTATTTAGGTTCATCTTTGCACATGAGCAGCGCAGGTTCAACAGCATATGATACCACCGACTGCGTCTGTAGCTGAGACTCTCAAATCTGTTTTCAAATCAAATCCTTACCGCAGACGAGTTTGAAGTGCTGCTCATTTTATTGCTAATGGCGAAAAAAAAAGATAGAATACCGCCCCCCCCAACCCCCCGTGCTCCAAGTGACGATGGTAAGTAACGGTCCGCGGGCTTCACACTGACACATCTCAGCATCTAATCGACTCGACCAATGGCCCTTGTAACTTGACCTTTACACGTTACATTGAATTACACAACATTGCATTACATTACGGTGAGAGCCAATGGCCGTGGCAGCAGCGAGGAGGCGGAGGATATGGAGGAATGTAGTCTTCAAGAGCAGACAGCATCGATATATATTCAGTGGTCTATTAAATGCCAATGACTCATGGAATACAGAATTTATGATCATTATCAGTGTGAAGTGATGACATTAGTCATCTAAAACTGCTTATTTATGACTAAATGTAAGCAGTACATGGTGTGCTATGAGGAACATGGGTGGCCCGGCCAGTGCCAAAGTGAACTGTCCAGGCTGAGCCATCTGGGGAGCTGGCACTGAGAGCCAGCACGGATGTACAAATCATGCATGCAAAAGCAGGAGCTCCACCACTGAGCACAACAGATTTGCAATGACAACTCAAATGTGTCATTTATGCCACTTGCCAGCCAGCGATACAGAGACGACCAGCAACATGATGTGTTATCTCACAGCTCCGTTGTAAGCATACAAGAGCTGTCGCATGAGATTTGGATACGCGTTCAAAGTTTGGGGATAAAGTTGAAATTAAAACCTGAAACCCTCAAAATAAATGGCTTTATTAGATCCAGTTTATCCATTATAAAGAACTGTAAGACAGAAATAAAAGACAGTGATGTTATGTTCTTCTCAGAACCAGGGTTCATTTCTTCTCAAATTAAAGTTTTGCAGTGGAAATGAAGGACACGAGCTAAAACATCCGCCCAGACAGAAAACTATAACACAAAAGCACCTGAAAAGCGCTGTGTGAAAGTATTCACAGATGAGCAGCAAAATGAGAGCTCAACCTTGCGTGGCTAATAATAAGTTATAGACAATGCGACGCAAACTCTACGAACATCTTGAAAGAAACTTACCTCGCTGATCGAAATTATGCTTCAGGTCGTCGTCCTTGCACATTATGTCCGTGTGCCCTCCGACGCTGATGTTCACGCCGTAGTCCTCCTTCAGCTTTCCGTCATTTAGCTTGATGTGGTGTTGGTTGGGCGTGGAGTTAAGCGAGTGTCCTCCCTGGTCATCCTCATCGCAGTCGTAATCATCGAGAATGGGCGTCTCGCGAATGGGCATCCCGATAACGGAGCTGCCGTGCTGGTGAGCGTTCCGAGAGCTCCGGTAGTTGTCGCGGCCCTGAGGGCCAAGCAGAACGGATGGAATGTAGTGGATCTCATGAGTGGCCTCGGTGCTGGCACTCTTCTGCGGGATACGGCGACGCTTGCACCATCGGTGGCGAGTATACAGGACGAGGGTGAAGAGGAGGATTAGGAGGAGGAGAGCGATGAGGCCTCCCTGGATAAGAGCATGAGAGAAACAAACAGAAAGACAGACTGAAGTTAGAGGCAAATGATGACAAACCTGGAGTTAATACGTTATTGTTAATCTCCGTATTTCAAGCGCTGCTCTCCGAGAAAAGAAAATAACACAATCCGGGGGTTTTTACCTCTAACTAGAACAATTACAATCACTGCTCCGGTGGCAGTTATATTAGGATGGATGCCAATTAGTGGCAGCAATTAACGACGTCTGGCAATGAACACTTCGATGAGCGAGTTCTTCAAAAACAGCCATAGGCCGAGTTATTTGGGCACAAACACTCAGACACAGACAAAAGTGTAACAGAATGTGCCAAACATTTAAATTATCTAGTTGGTTGATGAATACTAAGTGGTCTGCTGCAGTGTTATGAATGACACCACATCTATCTATCTATCTGATGAGGTTTAACAGCATTTATGGACTTGCTTTGTACTAGAGGAAAGACAAATAAAACATGGGGCACCCCTGTGGGACCGGTGACATTACCAATTAATTAGAAGGTAGGAAGGCTAAGGACACGCATACGTTCACACGCAGGGGCAACACACAGGCACAATGGAATTGCTGTACAGCATATTACATTTTTAGTGCTTAAAATCAGCACTTCGATTACTCATTGTGTACTTTCTGCAGTCAGACACATGCTGACTACAGGATTTCGTGTAAATACTGTGCACAAGCCTGAATAGACGACATACCACATTAAACCACATTGACACTGTGTGATGTAACGCAGACCTATGCATCACGACCAAGCACAAACTCAACAAATGAACTAAAACCAAGTGAACACTCCTCTAGAAAGACATTTCACATAATTCTCAAAGTCCTGGGTGTCGTTGGGGTAGTTTGTCTTTACTTCCTTGTCTTTGTTTCTTTCCAAAGCCCCGTTTTTGATCCTGTAAATTCATCAGGGAGTGTTGCATTTCTCCATGGTTCATTTAATGTGTCACCATAACAGAAACATCAAACACTCTGCCATACATGATGTGGCCAGATGATTAAATAAATCCATGTGCCCAGAGAGAGAGGAAAAAAAAGAAAAGGGAAAGGCATGACTTACTCTTTGATTTTTCATAATGGCATCCAATAGGTGATATAGTATTCGATTCAGAGAGACGACCTACAGGAGCAATGCATCTGTGGCTGACAAGCAGAAAACGCAGAATCGGCGCTTCTGCGAGCGCACATTTAAATAATGTGGCTAGATCAACACGCGTGCACAACACACAGCCACAGCGGCATGAACACTGTTGACTGCATACCAACACACAGGCGGACTAAATCACGACAGAATAATAAATAAAAACCGCAAGGGGTCATTCATCACAACATTTAAAATTCCATCTTCATGAGGAAAAACAAACCCCTTTCAAATTATAACTCATGCACTGCTGGGTGTCCATAAATCACACTATGCTGAGAGGAGAGGCGGCACAGAGAAGACTACTTCCACGGACAGAACTTGTTCATTAATCTCAAGTAGGATGGCAGCTTTGCAGAAATGCAGTCCCGCAAACTCCCCTTAGCCTGCATTTCTACATTAATTCCCCCTGAAGAATAGCAAAAACATATGAAGGCTTATCTTTCATTTTAGCAGCAGTGTGATAATAGAGCGGCAATGTGTGGGTCTGCATCGCCATGGAAAAATTATGATTTAAGATCGCAGAGAGAGAAAAAAAAAAAAGAGCTGTTAAATTCTGTATTTAAAATGATCGTCCTATTAGCAGCAACACCGTGAAGGGGCAGTTTCTGTATCAGTGACACCTTTAATCATATTGCTCACACATCAGTGCTACTGGAAAATAAAGAAAATGTCCATCACGCTCAGTGGCGGATAGAGCAATCGCCTCTGATCAACCTCGACATTCCCAGAAATAACTCAATTCAGTTTATATGAATCGTTCCAAATCTGTTGCTGTTGTTTTGACTGAATTTGTGTTTGCGATATGATTCGCAATATGAGAGGGAACGCTATTTCTGGGATAATTATTCTCATTTTCATTTGAAGAACCTATTTCAAATGCATTAAAATGGTAATGGTAAAAGAAACCTTTGGCAGAGGCAGATTCAAGATGCACAGCCATCTGCCTCGGCCGGTTGCGGTGAAAGGAAAAATGGGGGAAACAGAGATATATAACAGTGGTATTAAGTTTAGTCAGGACAGTTGTGAATCAGTTGCGAGTCAGTAACGAGTTCAGACACTGAAGGACGAGTATAGAGACCAGAAGTCGTTGTACCTCTTGTAGATTAGTTTGGTGTGTATAACCTTTAACATCTTCTTTACATTTAAATTCCAGAAGTTCAGTTATGTTACAGAAAGTCAAACACTTTGCAAAGTGCAATAACTCTTATTCCAAAAGTACCATCATGTTATTCTTTGTTGATTCAGCGCGGTCTCTGCCACAACAGTCGCCTAAAATGTTATTCTTTCATATATATTATCTGCCTCCTTCATTTACTTCTCCCAAATTTCTGTCCTTGTGTCATTTTTCAGTTTTCCACTGCACTCCCCCTTCATTATTGCTGTTTTTTATGGTCTCCCTCTCTCCATTAAAGTGCATCTCTCTCCGTCTCCTTCCCCCTTCATGTTTGATCACATCTTTCTTCCTCCTCTTCACCACAACAACCATATAAATTCACTGTGGCAAATGTAGCCATGAGGGAAAATGGGCTTTCTGTTCATCTTCAGAGCCTACAAATCCCTGCTGTTTTAGTCCAAAGTGGCCTCACGAGGAGGAAAGTGGTTGAAACCCCCATATTTTCACTCTTACCTCACTCAATGATTATATTCTGCTCTCTTCGTTCCTTTTTTTTATTTTTATTTCTCTTTTTTTCTTTTTACAAAAATGTTGCCATTTCCCTCCAGAGTCACTTTGCATATTTTTCTTTGCTTTGGCGTTCCTAGAAGCTCTTCCCTGAATATTTAGCATCTTTTCTACACGGCACCCAATGTACCTTTTCTTGTGCGTCGGTCGGATTTTGGGTGGACATACAAGAAAACTGAACGGATTTGGCAAATCAATCAAAACACATTGAAGAGGAGTGCCAGATAACCCGAGTTGGTAGAACTGGCATGCCACAGACCAAATCTCTACATATATTATCTAATAACTAAGAAACTGACATGCATGCAATAATTTTAATGCTGCATGTACATCAACAAAAAGGACATTAAATCCAATTTAAGCCTCACAATGTCTGTGTGGACTTTATTTGCTTATTTTAGCCATTAAAGGGCCAGAAAATGTCCAGTAAGTAAGTGCTTTTGTCCATTTTTCTAGAATGAATTTCCATATCTGGCAATTATTTACAATTTACTGCATGTTAAGTGTACTAACAATTTAAAAATGAAGAAAAACTTAAAAACTGAAATTTGAACAGTATAAAAACACATTTTAAATAACATTTGTTTGAGTCTTTGTCTCAAACTCTCCTCTCTGGTGACACAGACGCTGATTCGCCGGAGTGAAATTACCGTAATAGGTAATGCTGGCTTTGACGTGCAACAGCTTTCAGAAACCGTCGGAATTTTTCCAATCGCATGAACCATCGCGTAATTCCAGTAATGCAAATTGTGCTTGAGCAAACATGACGTCTGCGATACACACGGTTTTAAAGGGTTAATGCAGGAACAAAGAACTACAAAGAGGAAACTGGGTAGATTTGATATCTATGGGTTAAATTGGTCTTTTTAACTATATCCTGGTGTGTTTCCACCGAGTGGAATAGTTTTTTAGCTGTTTACATTCGAAATAGTACCAAAAAAAAAGCCCCAACAGTTCCATTATTTGAGATCCTAGCGTAATGGTACGGTACGGTATGGGTGGAGCTAGACCCATGACAGTCAGCTGATTGGGCGACAGAAAACCATCACTCCCTATACTGCGTTAAACAGTATAGGGAGTGTTCAAAGCACTGACTGAACACAAGTAACTATAAATAAATTCAGTAACAGTTTATCTGTTAATTGGTAATACATATTAAATTGTATAGTACAATAGCGTGTTGCTGTCACACCAGAAAATTAATAACGGATCAGTTTGACAATGAGAGTAACATGCAGGGTAAAATATGACAGAATACATGGAAATGCTTCCATTTAGATTCAGCTGTCAGTCTGTGTGAGTGCCATGATATAACCTTCATACTTTCTCATTGAAGTTGCATTATTTGCATATACTGTTTCTAACACAATTTCCTCTCCTGCATTTCAGCTTATTTTTTTCCCTTAAACTTTGGGTCCAATATGACATCTGCTCTTCTATTTTCCTCTTATCAAAAGAGGCAGAAGTAATAACTGGTAAAGGCCACCGACCATTGTCTATGTTATGATGAAAGCTCATCCTTGCAGTGTTTTTTTTTTTGATTATTTTTCCCAAGATACAATGCATGACCAACATTAACCTCAGAAACCTCTTGCTAAGCTGTAGCAACATCTTCAGCTTGTGTTTGTGTAGGTGTGTGTGTGTGTTTTTGTCTTCTTCTCCTTCTTCTCGACTGCATGTTTATTTCTGCTGTTGTATCTAATCTCTGCAAAATCCACATAACTCTCGCTCTGATGACATTTCTTCTGCCGTAGACAGAAAAAAAGCACGGTCACCGTGTCTCTCTCAAATGTGCCTGTCTGTGTTCGGCCCTTTCATAGAAAGAACGGTACAAACGTCTAGACAGGTGTTTTTTTTTCTTCTTTTTTTTTCCCTGAATTCAATACACAAAAGGAAAGTGGGCAGCATGAAATCGACATAAACCAAAATCGTCATTCTGTATTGAGCTGTGAATTTGGTTGTTAATCACTACGATGACACTGTGTGTATTCAGAAGTAATGACATTATTTTAAATAGTTTTTTCAGCATGTACAGAAATAAAAACAAATTTAATGTATTATGAAGACGTACAACATGCGTACATTTATTTACTAGGGCTGTAAAGTCCAAGTCTACTGGTCGATACGTTCTGGTTCGACGTGTTAATTTCATACAGTCTATGGTTAATTTGATTTCATCTGGAGGAATGTACCAAGTGCTAATGGGGGTGTTTTCAGGACACGCCGGTTTCACAGGTAACAGCGTGATTAGCCCAACCTACAAGAGAAAGATAGATAAAAGAACATCGGGTGGTTTTATTTAATTTTCCTCTTGTAACATCCACGTCGGCAGTGTGGCAACATTTTACAAAAATAGATGGCGGGAAAAAAGTCGAACGCAAAGTCTGCATATCACAGCTCGACTACAAACATGTATCGTATATAACGGTAAGCTAACTTGTCTGTGTTATGTTGTTCGGTCCGTTTTGAGTATATAATCATATCAGAATTGGCATATTTCAGTGTTTTAGTCTAATAATCATTGATTCCTTTTATACATGCAGGTGCACCGGCCCGCAACAGCGGCGGCAGTCTATCTGTGTCTCCACCGCGGCGAAGCTGAGCTCCTACGTTCTTCAGTCGACCAAGAATGTCTTCGGTTGATTACGGCCCTATTATTTACCACCGAATGCTTGTGCTTTCTTATTCCATGTCACATGAAACAAAAAAGTGGAATGCACTAAATAAAGAAGCAGCTTCTCGAATCAAACCCACGACTCCAATACAGTTGGGAAGTTTGGTGATCAATTGTATTGACCCGCTGTTTACTCTTGGTTCAATCACCCCCGTAGCGCCTTAAGATATGGAAAAAAATGGATGGCTTTAAGATCCCGAGCAGAGTGAAACAACACAACTCAGAGCAAACACATCCAACACATGCTCTGTGGTTTAGCCACCATCTGTGCACAGTGGCAGCAGTCGCTCACAAAACCCCAGTGGCCATCCTCCTGCTCCAAGGGATACAGCAAAATGTCGAACAGTGAAGCTCAAACACAAACAAACTCCCCCCCCACCCCCTTTTTTTTTTTTCTCGCTGCCATCTTTTACTTGTCAGCCTCCCACTTGCTCTTACCTTTCTCCTTCACTGTGTTTCTCCTCTCCCTCTCACCCAGCAGGAAGTTAAAGTGGCATGTGCCCTAGCATCTGCTCTCCATTCTCTCTGTCCGATTAGAAGTCGCAGCGTGAATGACAAGACTTGGCTCTCCGGCTAATGTTTCCACTCTGGCAATTCACCTTGGAGAGACCAAGCCTGTCCATTACGTGGGCTTAGGGAGAAATAGTCTGGTCTCACAAAACCTGATACAAACAAATCGCAGACTCCTATTGGATTTATGTTTGCTTTTCAACCACAGTAGTAAATCTGTGCCTCAAGAATATATATAAACAACACTACACCAGAATAACATCATATCCTCTCCAATGCTGTTTAGGTTTGTTGTTTACTTCTGAGAATGGTCTCCACATCGCTCCCACCCTTGTATCCCTGCACTGGCTCCAGGTTAAATTCAAATTTTGACTCCTACACTACATTTAAGAAGTCCTCCGTCCAAACTCCACCTCCAGACCACATTGATCTATCCATCTTTAGATTAGCCTTCCTGAATTAAAGGTACAGTGTGTACAATTTAGCAACATGTATTAGTAATGTTGCATATTGCAGCTGAATATCCCTCACCCTCCCTTTCCAAGTGTGATGGAGAACCATCAATTTATAAATGTTTAGTTTGTCCATAGTGGGCTATTGTGAAACCATGAGGATACAAAATGGCGGGCTCTGAAGAGGTAATGAAAAATAGAAATGTATAAAATCAGGTGACTGAGCACTAGTATATTCTCTTCAATGTCTGACAAATTAAATATATTTCACCGACATTTTTTCACACTGGACGTTCATGTGATTTTTGACCTCTGTGCATATTAGAATCTTCTTGTCCGTTAATTCTACGCACTTTGCAGCCCATCGTAACCACATTTTAAAATGACTACTTTGTTAATACAAGAACTGCTCAGTTGTTGAGAAAATAGGACCGCACGTTGTTACATCTCGATCGTTGAGGTAAAGTTTTGCGTCAGGTTGAAATAATCCGTGCTGAAGTGACTGAAAATCATTTAAAACAGCCTAGGCTATGTAAATCACCAGAGAAATTACACTGACCAAAAGCCCATACCTAATCATAAAGTCTGATTACGCCGTGATTGAAAACTGAATGAAAATCTCCCACAGCTTAAGTGGAAAGTACCGGGTCGACCTTTCCATTTTGGCCCTCTCACCATGGGAACTAATACATGTTTTCATCATCCTCTACCCATTCCATTCTCCATCACTTTGACACCTGGCCCTTTATTACCCTAACCCCTCCATACTACCCTTTTACATGTCACTATGCTCTATCACACACAGGGAAAAGATTTGAGGGCAGATAATGCCGCATTGTGTCCCCGCCTTGTGAATTATGACAGAGAATTAGGGGCTGGTTCGCTAGTGTGGTCCTTCCACCCTAACAATATTTCTTTTTCCCTGGCTTTATGTAGCCTTGCCCCCCACACACACACACACACTCTCCTCGCTCAGTCAGCCCAACAATAAGTCAGGATTTCCAAGCTTGGGGCCGATCTGAGGGATGCAGTCTGCATCCATACCATAGATTACAGAGATAAATGATAGTTTCCTATACATATGCAGCACTTGCAAAAGCAACTTCCATTTTATTAATGAAAAGGCAGTGCTTTAGAAGTTGTGTCAACAGAAAAATGAATAATATTCCACATTTAATAATCAACAAACACACCACAGCACACACACCTATAGTATACTGTAGATATTATGAGTGATTATCTTCAGTAGTACACTGTGGTAAGTGGACACTATTAAACACTACACGCACCTCTGGTGATCTCACCTATTAGATGGTTATTGTGAAACTTAATTAATATTTATGAGTGGCTTGTTGCCTCGCGCAATGTTACAAAACATGATAGAGAAAAGATAAAAATAGTTTTAAAGACATCTTAGTGTATTGTGGGTTGTACAGTTTTATGTTGGTAAACATTAACGGCGAGCTCTGTGCCAATTAGCGCGTTTGTTTTATTTCCCGTTCAATGCGGGAGGAAAAATGGGAAACCTGCATTAGAGCTCACAGCAACGGGCAACGTGACTGATACTGAACATCAATATCCGCTGAAATTGACAGGGACCATTTGGTTAAATGTTTCCCATTAAAGCGCCCAGTGTGCATTTCAAAGCATAATCACAAATGCATTCATTATGGCCTTTCTTACAGTTCTCATTGTTTTCAGCTCCCCCGTGTTTGTTTGCTTTCCAAATAGCTGCGATTCAAGGTAAATTGAAATTAACATTTAAAAAATGATGGCCTTCCAAGTTTCATTTGACGCAATCACAGACAAAATAAAACCAAGTAGAGAAGTGGGGGAAAAACCCCATAAATCACTGGGTGCATCGTTGTTCCAGCCAGGAGGTAATCCCTGGAGGAAAAAAACATTTTGCATTTCAAAATCACACATGTTGGGTAAAAAGGGAGTATACGTTTAGATAATGGCTCGCGTTTGTTCTCCCCCCCCCACACACCATTGTAATAGAGCCTGGGCATATTTCTCCGTTTAATGACATCCCATGATGCTCGCCGTTTGCATGGTAACCAAATATAATTGCCACTGCTCATTCACCACTGCTCGCTCATTACTGTAGCAAATTAGTAGTGCTGGAGAAGAGACTGCAATGCCCCCTCATCCTTACACCACCCTCCCTGCCTAGACTACATTATGGCTCTTTCATTTGCTTTCATATGAGATAAATGATATCTTCACACTGAGGGAGCGAAAAAAGCAAGCACTGCAAGCACATATGCCCTCCTCGGTGACATTTCAGGGGGAAGAAATGTGATTAGAAAAAGGTAAGGCCAATATTTGCAGCTGTGTCATAAGGGCTGGCTACATCTGTTGATAACAAGGCAATAAGAGGACCGGGGACAATGAGGCCCTCGGGGGGGCTTTGATTCAGAGTAAAGAAGGAGTGAAAGGGGGACAGGGATTGGATTTTTTTTGCTTTTGTAAAAGGTACAGGCGAACCATTGTGCATACCTGTAAAGAGCAGCATGTGGGGAAAATAATAGTGGACACAGTCTTTTTTTGTTTTTGTTCTAAGAGGTTGTGTGTGACAGAACACAGAACGGACATGAGACTTAAAACTGGGAGGAGGGAACGACTTTACGTTCTACTTGTGGAGAGGAAATGCCCCCGACACGAAAGCTGCCGGGTGCAACGTAGCCACGCGTGATTATAGGTGTGTTCTTTCTGTTGTGTTTGTGTGCGTTCGAGTCGATGTGGCTCAGCCCTCATTATATCGTTTATCTTGAAGTGAGGCCTTCGTTTGTATCCGCACCTGTCGGTTAGCACAACAACATTTGAGAAGTGGACCCGTCACTGTGCACCAGCAGGTGCAGGTGAAGGTGGCTTCCATCCATTTTTGCCAGATGCAATCAGGATTATTAACGTGCAAGTGTTTGACACTATTCACACTAGTTTTCACAGAGGCAAATACACAAGAGTGTGTTGTGGGGCTCGGGGGGTTAGAGAATAAAAATATGCATTAGTAGAGTAGTGAGATTGTTGTGGTAATGCTTCTAGGGGACACGTGTGAGAATAACATTTCTAATCTCAGTTCAAACAGCACAGATGTTCCCAATTGGTGCTTGAGTCATTAATGGCTACTAGCAAAACACATCTGCGATCATTAGCACGGTGAGGAGGGAAAACAAGCAGTTCAAATATGCATTAATTGGAAATTTCCCCAAGACTTTAATCACTGAGCTTCAAGGGGCCATTAAAAGAACAGCAAGAACTGGAATGAATCAATAGTGAGATACAGGAGCCGATGAAGAGATAAAAACAGCTTATCTGCCATTTCAAAGCAGTTAGTTTAGCAGAGCTTGGTGGTGTTATCTCAAGAGTTCATAGAGGTGATAGCGATATGCAAAGAGGATGGACTGGTTCCAAACGGCAATCACGTATCTGAAACACATCGGAAGTGATGCAATGGCACTGGGAAACATCTGAAGCGAGAATACTCATCTGCTAGCACCATATGTCCTCTGGCTTCAGAACACAATGTCCACCATAACAAGTTCAAACAGTGATCCACATGAACACGCCAGAGAGAGAGAGAGAGAACAGCACAAACAACATGTGGAAAAAAAAATAGAAAGAGCCAATGTCCCCGACAGTTATCTTGATTGTATGGCAGCCCGTCAAATTAAATTCAAAATGAATAAACTTTGTGTTTGGCTCTGCTGTTTCATTGTGGAGCCGTGTGCAGACACAGGCAACTAGACAGCTTTGACTTGCAGTTGGGAATGAACCCAGCAGTGGCATGTGGTGCAGTTCTCTGAAATCTTCTCTTTCACTCTGCAGTCTGTGTACCTGCCACTCAGGCTCCATTGTGCACGGGAGCAAAGTGAATGCTCATGTAGCCAATGCAGATTGAATCGATTCTCAATGAACACTATATGGGATAGAACCGATACTGAAAAAGACAGAGAGGAACAAAAATAAATCTTTGTATGCCAACAGTAAAGCTGAGTAAAGTCTTTCTGAGTAAAAAGGTGATATATATGGTGACATGGTGCGATGAAGAGGGACTGGATAGGTTACAATGAATGTTGAAGAAAATACAGTATATTACGTATAATATATCCAACAGGCTAATTGTGTCTTTCGATCTTTACGCTTTACTACCATTTACTATTTTTGTTTTGTTTGTTTAGTGATGCTCAACTCCCTTTCTGCATGGTGTTTGCGTTCGTTCCCTGGCTTCCTCCCACAGTCCAAAGACATGCAATATGGGGATTAGGTAAATTGGACACTCTAAATTGCCCATAGGTGTGAGTGTGAGAGTGGGTGGTTGTTTGTTTATGTGTGTGGTCCTGTGATGGACTGGTGAATCGCCCTACGTCAGCTGAGATTGGCACAACAACCCTCACGTGGAGGATAAAGTGGTAGAAGATGGATGGATGCTCAACTCTGGAATGTGAAAACACAAACATACAAACAAAAAAAAAAGGCTTGAAAGGATTCCTTACGATGACAATATGCAGTGGTATCAATCAAAGCTGGTACACAAGCATATAAGCATACAAATGTACTACTATCAGTCAAGTGCACATGCATGAACAATTATTCAAGAGCCACACTGTTCTTTTGTTCCCCCAACTCCTGGTCTCTATCGGTAACTGTTACCCAGGCAACAGAAGAGACAGAGAGGAGGAGAGTGAACGGGCAAAGGAGAAAAGGGGAAAACAAGGATATGAGGATGCAGCCACTCATATCAGAAATGTATCTCTTATAGGTTAACTATAAATAGTGCTGTCACTCGTTCGCGTGCACTTCAGCTGGATGTGCAATGTGAGCTCATTTGCTTTGGTCAAGACAATCGCCCAGGCAATTGAGTGCCCTATTATTGTGGTTTGTATTTTCATGCATGCACGTGCTGTGAGGACGAAGGCAAATCAGCCAGTCTGAGTGACTAGCACACACAGGTATGTGGCGCAATTTGGCAGGTCACTCATATCGACGGTCTCTCGAAGCTTATTTTGTGAACACAGAACAATAACTTATTTCACCTATTTATTTATTTTTTTCATCAGTGAACATGTGTCTCAAAAAAACATAGATTTGCTTCATTATAAACTCAACCTAGTTCACGTATCTGACCAATCACACGTAAACGGATGAGGATGGAGGGATGGGAAAATAATTAACAACCAAAAGCACACTTTTCGGATGAACTGACTGACAAAGGCATCATATACAACCACCATCTCTATCACAATGACCCAAGTGTTCAATGTAACAGAAAAAGACAACAGGAGGGACATAAGAAAGTCAGTTTTACCACAGGTGCAGATGGTTTGCGTATTAAAGATACAGCTGCCTAGGTTTTTTTTTTTTTATGATCCCTTTATTATAGGTGGTGCTAGTTAACATGGACAGAACTAGTCAGCCCCCTTTTTGTGGCGGGAAATGTGAGGCTTCTAAATGTAAATGAACATGTTTGTGCATTCAGAGGAGTGAACCAGTTCCATGACATGCTGCACATCTAAAATGCAGATGGCTATAAATCAATGGACACTAGGTTACATTGGGGCTACATTATGCAAATATAACCAAATCAATGTAAACAACCTCTGCATGTATATATATATGTATATATATATATATATACATATATATATATGTATGTACTGTGTGTTTGCCCTGAGTGCAGTAGTAGCTCTAAATTCAGTCCGTCAGTGATATCAAGTCTCTCATTCCAATTGTAATGCTTTTCATGTATCATCGTACACCATGTCATTTCTCTCGTCAAGTCAATCAATCACCGGGCCACACGTTTGCAGCCCTGCCAAAATCCGGCAAAGGGGGCAGCTCTGCAAGAGGAAAATGTGGGAAGTGTGCCAGGAAGCTTCAGACAAAAGCTGCTCCCCGATGAATGCGAGAGCCAAAGCCGAGGCCAAGGCAGAAAATATTGACCTATTCACATAAGGTGTCACTCTGTGTTGAGAAGAACAATGAATTGTGGTTCGTAATGAGATACCTGTCCTCTGTGTGGACTAATTAAAGTAAATTAGATTTCTTTCACATGCCCCCAAGTGTACGACTGGCCTCATATCTATGCTCAGTTGGGGGAAACACCTGTGTCAGCCAGTTTAGTTGAATAAAAGAACAGCTTTACATTGAAGACATGGTTAAAAAACAAAGTTGTATATGCATCAAATGCAGGTTTACTTTGTTCAGTGCAGTGTGTTTGCTTAGATAAATGGAGGTCAACAACATACACAGTTCTAACTACTACACGGCACTGACACCACGCAACTGTGGTTTCCTAGATTTCATGGCACAATAGCACTGGTTAAGAACAATTAGAAAGGTGGTAAGGCCACACATCAACATTGAAATGGTACCTCTACAGATCTTTAGGAACAATATAAATCGACAAGTAATTGATTATTGAAACGATGAATCATTTTACTGGATTATAAATCAAAAGTACCATTACATGTAGCTTGAGGTTGTTTGCTTACCAACTGGAAAAGACTTCTCAAGAGAATGATTTAAAGTTTTTTTTTTAAAAAAAACAAACAAAATGATAATGTGAAAAAAAATGAGACAACTTAACTGGAGTTGAGTTTGTTGAAGTAAAAAAAAAAAGGTACATTTTACTTTTATGGATTATTTTAGTTGTTGTCATTAAGGGTGAAGTTGATGGTGTAGGAAACTGGAAATGACAGACCATCTTAGGTTCCTTGTGTTCAGGTAAGGGGCAGGCAAATAATAAGAACTGTATTCTTCCAACCGCTCCTTTCCAATCATGAAAAGTGTCAAACTGTAATATGTATATTGTGAATTTATGTATCACATTTATATTGTATTATTGTGCACTTTTGTGTGAGGAGCAAATAAACAGAACCTAAACAAATAAAGTTCAAATATACAGCCTAGAAGCACATTTGACTTCACTGGCTCCTTGTCTGTTACCAAATAGATTTTTAGATGTTATTGCTGACTTTTAAAGTTATTTAGAAGCTCCTTTGAATGTCCACACCCCCTGTGAGAGCACTGTGGTCAACCGACCAGTTTCTCTTAGACATTCCTAGATCAAGGTTGAAACTTAGAGGGGATCAAGCTTTTTTCAGTGGCTGCTCCAAATCCATTCCATACACGTGCTGCCCATACTATAGAGATATTTAAGTCACTGCTAAAATCTCACCTCTTCTCCTTGGCTTTCAACTCGAGGGGAGTATAACATCTAAATTTAGAACCTATTTTTTTATCTTCTCTTACTTATTATTATTGTTCCGTTATTGGTTTTCTATTTTCATTAATTTATTATCTCGTTTATTACCGTGAAGCACTTTGGCCAACAACGTGACCTTGACCTTGAATTTAACGACCAACTTGACAAGCTGATGGCACATCTTAGCCTTCATCCATGCCCTCTTTGCGCATCAGACAAAAAAAAAGACAACAGTGATGCAATGCCGTTTTGTGACAATGGAGGACACAGGCAAGCTTAATCATCCTCCTGAACGGATTATCACAAACAGCAAAAAGCATTCGAAAGTAGTATTGTGTCCAAGTATATCCAGTTTTACACCACAGATGGCAATGTAACAAACAAATCTGCTAGCTCAGCTGTTACCTTAGCTGTTAGCGGCTAATGGAGTTAGCGAAGGCATCTCACACAAGCTGTCATCATGTTTGTGTGTGTGTGTGTGTGTATGTGCATGTGCATCTCCCAGCAGAGATCAAAAGAAAGCGAGATGAGTCACTCTGCACGAGAAAGATGTGCAACGACGTAACGTACAATTATTGACATTTGCATTCTGCGGCGACTCATTGTGTCAGTGATTTCTGTTGACGACTAATCACCGCGTCCCTTCTGTAGAACACAGTCTGAAGTAGTGAATTAAAGTTTGGTGGCGTGTTGCGTTTTGAGTGTTTTGAAAGACAGTTTTGTGAGAATATTCTGGCGCAGGACAAAAAGAGGTTAATGTTAGTACTAGGGTTAGGTTAAGGCATTTGGTTGTGATGGTTAAGGTAAAGGGGCGAAGAAACGCATTGTGTCAAAGACTGTCCTCTCTGGTCCTTTCACAAAAAATAGAAATATCTGTCCCTTTTTTTTTTTTTTTTTAGCTGAGAGATGCACATTATGGGGACACTTAAGGTAAAACACTCGCAGGTCAGAGGAGACGCAGTGTTTCAAAAAAAGAATAGGGACACTGAGGCCCACACATTTAGAAAGTCCCCGTGGACGAGAGGGTCACCCCAATGTGAATGAATTTTACCCAACAAGGAGAAGGCCAACAGCTGATTTCACGAGAGCGCCGAATGACAGAATCAAGTCATTTCTTGGAGAGCGGTGAGCAACAAGGTTTGTATATACAAAGCTATAATAGGACTAGATGATATAAAATGGCCAAATTAGAGCCACAGTTACCTGGCGGGGTGTTTATTCAAAAAAATGGCATGTGCGTGTCAAGGGACGTACATGCTTTGTAACACACTGCCTCCTGTAATACTCTTTAATAGCCATTACGCACAAACTGCGATAGTAGACTTTTAATGATACCCCCAGTGAATTGTCGGTGTGATGCCCACTTGCCAACCGGCACTACAAGGTAACATGTAGTGATGTAGTGAGTGTGGCTTGGGGCACACACGGGGGGGTTTATATTAAAAATACAATGCATTAGCGAGGTCACAGGAGACTGATAAATTCATCTCGCCTTGTTACACAGCAGCAGCAGCAGCAGCAGCAGCCCCAAACACTCCTGATGAGAACTTTACCTCAACTATTTGTGAATGACATCACAATATATCCCTTGCAAACTAACTTGGCGGACACATCTTTTGGGAGACGGGGTTAGCAAGAAAAGAGATTATACCTGGAGTAGCTGTGACAGGAATGGCGGACGATGACATTTGGAAGACCTCAATCATCAGAAAAAGGGGTATGGAGAACACTAGGAAACTACTAAAAATAATAAGTAAACCCCCTGAACAAAAGGAAAGGTATCCATCACTGGTGGGTGATGAGATCCACTCTCCATGGCAGCATTCACTACAGGGTAGTGGGGGGGAGAACAAAAGTCTCTGAATATTGCTGGATTGCCACATATTAAAACACCTCCTTGGTGTAGTGTGAACCCGGGAACAGCTCTGTGCATGTGTCTTGGCAGCCTGGAAGTGAAGGAAAGAAAAAAAAAATGAAAGAAAAAGAAAAAGGCCACAGATGATTCTGACAACTACATGCCTGCCAGGCCACAATGCCATATTAGTTAAATGCCAATATGTCCGATGAGCGCGGGCCAAAAACTTGCAAGTCATACATTCATCTGCAGGTCTCTCGCTGACAGGAGAAAACACTTCTTTGTCTGATATGATAACTGAGGCAAAGTGCCACATGACTACTTTTGTGTCCAATTGGAGGGATGTGACTCATCATTCAAGAAGAGGAATCGCTCGTGCCCGTGAAAGCTGAAATTGGATAAACAAGGCCGAATTTGAATGTGCAAAAAGTCAGTTCAAACAGATGCAAACTAATCTGACTCCCGTTCATTTTTAAAGGTTGTTTAAAAATAGAGCGTCAATGGCTACGGGGACTACGTTTGATGGTCAGCTTGATCTGAAACCTTCCAATTATCGACTGTGCCTGTGACAATGTGACACGCAAAGTCAAAAAGACACCATGAGATACATGGAAACAGATGGTCTAGCTTTAAGCACCATGCACCTCTCTTCTTCCCCCTCGGTGCCAACACAGTGTCAGTATTGCAGAAAATACATTCGACACATCCTTTCTTCATTACCATGTTCTGTTCTGGTGCAGAGTCAAGTTTAGAATATTGCAGCAAACAATTTTCACTCCACGACATGCCAAAAAAAAACAAAAAACGGAAGTGTGCTGGCGACATCCAATAATAAGAGTCACATTATCATCAGTCAGGGTTTCAAGTGTTCAAATTCTGCATGTTTAAAGTTACAGCCACCGTAATTATATATTGTACTGAAACTAGAATGAAAACCATCAAAACTATAGGACACAATGACCAGGTTTTCAACACATTTCATGATAAGGGGGTTAGTACAAACAAGAGCAAAATGATAGATTAAATGCCTGCCAGAGAAATCCTGTGAAGTAATGATGGAGATTATTTGATTGAAATGAAGGAACTTTAACCCTGGACACAGACTGAAAATGTTCTGACGGATGAAGACAAATGAAAACCTTACAAATGGAAGATTCACTGGAGCATAATGAACACCGGAACGTCTTTTGAAGTAGAAGCTAATAGAGTGCCGCGTCCCTTTATTTCAAATGTATGCAAAGGACACGAAAATGAAATCATCAACGTGCAGTTTGTTTGCAGAACATTTCTTTGTGAGCGTGCCCTTAGCCTTACAGTACATCACCTTTGTCAGTGCTCATTAGAATTCTGAGGGTGCCCTGGGCAAATAACACTGAAAACTTTGCACTCCAAATGACCTAAACAAACCACATGAATCTTTTAGAAGTCAACAGAGATGTGCACGGAGATCACTGACATTTGCTTCTGGATAATATTGTCTTCTCTCGGAGTCCACGCTGCCCACTTAAGTGCTAGTGATGCATTTTCTGCTGATGTCTACAATCAATGACTGTTTCACTTGAACCAACAGCGAATCATCATCTGATTCTGCGATTTCAATGCGTTTTGGCTTCACAGTCCATCTGCATTACAGCTGCGGGGCCGATGCCAAAGTTCTGTTTGCACACAATCCTTCCTCTTACAAATTACCTTAGTCCCTAATTCATCTGCACTTGCTTATAAATTTTGCAGTTATTCGCAGCCACATTTATTTACCAAAGTGGTAAGAATGTGCCATTCATTTCAATATGTTCATATAGACTACCAAAATGCAACTACAGCACAAAAAATTCATTATCTCTGCACAACATGCTGATTTACTTTTTTACCAGCATCAAAGAGTGCTGGCATCAAATGTAACGGTAAGAGATAAGATTTAATGAATTGTCCCAAGGGACACATGCAGAATCCACTGTTTAAAAAACACGAGAAATAAATGTAGTAAACCCTTCACCACGCAGATACACGCATGCACACACAGCAACTGCATCAAATACAACAACTTACATGAAGAAAACGACAAATTAAAAAGCATATTCTGTGTCTGTACATATGTAGAATGGCATTGATAAACAGCGATTAAAGAGGCCGGGCCTTCTTCGGTGTTCAGCTCTTGATGGAAGGAGGTACAAAAGGTGTTACTGAAGAGGTTTAGCCTGCACCGGGGGGCTCTGAAGCATCTGCCCGAGGGGTGGAGGACATGGGTGGGATCTGAGGCTATTTTTGGGCCGATCTTATGATCGTCTCCTCAAAGACTGCATGGAGAGTCGGATGCTGCCTGTAGAGTACGTCCATGATCTTTAGAGCCCTCAGCGTTCAGGCGAGTCAAGGGAAAGTAGTTAAGTTGTGAATTACATTCTGGGAGACGTTTTCACAGCTTGGTGTGCTGCCCCCTGTATTGACAAATGTCAAATGTGAAACAACAATCATAAATTAAAGGAATTACACACATTTGCATCACATAAAAAGTGCCAGTATAAGGCTGAGGCTGATTGGGGAAGAGCTGGGGGTCCTACACTAGTTTAATTATAATACTGTGGTGGAAATACTACAGTGTATATTTAGTTTGAGCTGATGAAAACAGGAATATTGTTTTTCGTGAATACTCATTATTGGCTGCTCGGATATAAGCACTGCAATAGTGAAAATGAGCATACTGGGCGTACATGATATACCACTTAAATAAATAAATATACCTCTCTATGTGATGTTTAGGTCCTTTAAATGATAGCGCGCAGTGATGATGAAGAATAGCTTTATTAATAGTTCAGAGGAATAATAAGCTCCTTCAGCAAATCACCTTTCTCTCTCTCATTTTACCCTCGAGGCTTAATGTCGGTCTCAGTATTTTTAATTAGCCCCGACTTTGTATTCATGGCGCAATGACGCACATATATAAAATTTGAGGAATCAAAAGGTAACTAAAGACAATTAAAGGTTGGAGCAATTAAAATGCAACTATAGCCCGGACTTTAATGTAACAACTCAAAGGGTTCTTATATATCCACAGTGGCGTTACTCCTGCCTGTGCGAGGCGGCGCTGAAAATTAATTTGTGTAGCCCTTAATTCCACAAAAACCATGAATGCCTCAAAAGCCTTGATGACCCACCACACTGATGTCATATATCACCAGTGACTGCTTAATTATAAGGGAGCCATTTCAACCGTGTAGGGTGCACTATATCTTCATGCGTATCTATCAGGACAGAGATAAGAATAGTAGCCTGCCCTTCCCATTGTGTGAGCTCAGGAATATTAAACGACCTTTGTCATATTCTCAATTAAATGGAAAGAGCCATACCGAGTTTGGAAATGAATTGTTTAATTTCATTTTGTTTTGGTGCTTGGCTAACTGCTGTATTTAACATTATGTCCAGTTAGTCACTGGAACATGTCTAATTTCCATTTGGTGTTGTGCTGCGGTGCCCAGATCTCGCAGAATAGATGATTATGCTCTGTAATGTGGTATATGAAGGGCTCTGAACTGCCAGCCTTTACGGCATCCCATTTCCATAAAATACTACCTGTCCTCCCAGTGAACTCAAACATGCCAATTTCTCTGAAAAATCCACCCGAGTGTCACACAGGATATAAGTGATCGCTGTTTCCTCCGAACCTCACATACAAAGTCACAGCATATTGTACCCGTAACTAATGAGAAAGAAACGCAATTACACCTCACCTATGATTCTTCATTTTTGGCCCAGGAATCCATAATAGATTGTATCATGCATTGTGCATCATGGATAGTTCCTGGTGTGGTGAGAAAATTGCTTTTGCTCTGTGATCTGCTTTACCTGTGGGGCTGCTCCAATACATCTCAGAGGTCCGATCAAACTGACTGCGTTTTCTGGAGGCAAACTGTCTGGTGTTAGATGTTAATAATTCCATGAATCACATTATTCTGGCTCCTTTTCTTTCCACGAGGCAGTAAAGGTTCTTTCTGAATTGGTTTAAATTATTTCATCATCTTTTCCCTCACAATAGCATTAACTGAATTTATTCCTCTGTGTGTGTGTGTGTGTGTGTGTGTGTGCGTGCGCGCGATGAGTGACTTTTTGTTTACTGTTTTCATGTATACGACGGAGGAAAACATGTTTTTAAGGACACCTTCTAGACTACACCTCTCACCGTGGAGACAAAGACTGCAGTGAGACAGTGACGGGCAGCAGAATGGCAATAAATGACTTACTTGTTAACTGATATACAGAATTACCAGTCTTTCAGTGTGATTTACAGTCACAGCTTGGCGACTGCTAGAACATCCCTCGAAGGTACAAATCAAAGGGAGCCGTGCAGACACGAAAAGCAGTGTGACAAAAAAAAAAGCGAACAAATACAATCCTTGCAATAGTTTCTAGTGCTTTGAAGACACAATGCAAATCAAAGGTTTTCATCTGAAAAGTACACTTCTGTAATTCTGAATTATTTATATAATTCTGAGCAAGAAAATAAATGTAAAAAGAAATTATACAACTAGGTGCTTTAAGAGTGAGTTCAGGACCCAATAATAAGTATAATAATACACAGTGGTGTGATCAAAAGAAGTGAGTGCTTTCAACTCTCGACAATCCACCCTCACTGTAAACATGTAAGCCTGACAGCAGTTGGACAAAACACTTTTTCTCAGAACTTGGACGAACACACAAATAGCGAGCGACTACTGCACAAATACCATCAATCGCACCAGAAACAGACTCAAGCTGGCTTGGACTCCTGTGTCTATGCATGCACGACAATTCCCATCCCCGGCTGAAATTCAAATGACAAAAAGTAAAAAAAAAAAAAACAACAACAAGCACATGGCTGAATTTTCCCATGTGCTTGCTGTTTTCTTTTTAACATTTTTGTAATTTGAGTATTTTTTGGGGGCTGATGAAGAGACCACATATAAGCTCGGCCATCTTAAAAAAAAAGACTGGATATTTTAATAGGAAAAAAACATGCTCAGAACTAGCATCATGCTAAACAAAAAAGAAAACGATTTAATACTAGTAAGCTGAAAGGGGGCATGTTGCACACTAGTGATTGTTTACTGTTACAAGCCCTTTCCCTCGTCCAAGTCCAATGTGGCTAAAACATACAAGTGTACGTCCAACCATCCATCGTCAGCCACTTATCTGAGGGTAGGTCACGGGGGTAGCACCGCTAGCAGGGGGCCCCAGACTTCCCATTCCCTGGTCACATTGTCCAACTCCTGACTGGCGGATCCCCAGGCACTCCCAGACCAGTGAGGAGATATAATCTCTCCACATAGTCCTTGGTCTGCCCCTAGGTCTCCTCCCAGTTAGGAGTTGACCCATTGCTCATGACCATAGGTGAGGATAGGAACAACAAACAACCAGTAGATAGCGAGATTTACCTTTGGTTAAGCAATACCGCTCCCGCCGCTGCGATTCTCCGGCCAAACCTGCACTCCATTGTTCCCTTACTCATGAACAAGAGATATTTAAACTCCTTCACTTGGGGTAAAGACTCATCCCCCACCTGGAGCAGGCAAGCCATTGTTTTCCTAGTCAGAACCATGGCCTCCGATTTAGAGGTGCTGACTCTCATACCCGCCGCCTCACACTCGGCTGCGAACCAATACAGCGAGCATCGCAGATCACAGAGCGATGATGCCATCGTGACTGCATCATCTGCAAAAAGCAACGATGCAATCCTCAGCCAACGAACTGCAACCCCTCCTCACCAAGACTGCGCCTCCAGATCCTGTCCATAAATGTCACGAACAGGATTGGGGACAAGGCACAGCCCTGGTGGAGGCCAACACCCGCCGGAAATGAGTCCGACTTACTCGCGGGTATCCGTACACAGCTCTCACTTGGGACATGCAGCGATCGAATGGCTCTGGGAAGTGACCCGCTCACCCAATACTCGTGCAACACTCCCCACAGAACATCCCAGGGCACCCAGGCATGTGCCTTCTCCAAATCCCAAATACACATGTGGACTGGAATTGTACTCCAGGCCCCCTGCAGGATCCCTGCCAGCGTAAAGAACTGGTCTGTTGCTCCACGGCCAAGACGGAATCACAAGTATGTTGGAAATTATTTCAGACATCCATACCTGTGACATGACTTTACGTTTGTCATACCATATAATGTACAACAAGTACAACAACCTTTCAGGAGTGCACTTACATATCAGTGAACACAAGGATTTATGACACATAACTCAACTGGCCTTCTTACGAAAAACAGATCATTTACTAAAAATGTGTGGACAACAAAAAACTAAACTATTATTAAAATGCCAAGAAACTAGGAATGATACATTTTTGCAATGCCAACAAAAATGTCAATGAGCCTGGGAATTTTACTTTCTGAGCTCTATGACAATCAATTGTCATTTCCAACTGTGCTTCAGCTGATACCTGTGTCTGTCCGCTGCTGTCATACACAGAGACCGAGACAGTGCAAGAGTGGGACAATGAAAATCTGAAAGTCTTGAGAGAGAGAGGTAAAAAAAAAAAAGCTTGCTAGATTGAGTGAGGAACTGGTCGATCAATGCCAGAAGAATAGAGTGCTCACACTTTAGCCTGGCCCAGAACTGACATCAGACATAATGATGTTCATTCAAAGAGCCACAGGAAACCTTGGGGCCATGAGGGCAAACCAGTGAAACTTTTCTTTCTCTCTGACTGCTCTTCTTTCCTCCTCCTTTACATTTCATGCAGTCTCCTTTTAAAGATAGTGGCACATAATCTATTATAACTCAAAGAATTGTGAATGCATGTGAACATACCACAACAAAACTCTGGTGTATTCATGTCTACACACACACACACACAAAACAATTGCGACACCCACACACAGAGTCTCCCACTGTCAGACAGTAAAATAACTGGTGTTGTCTTTTGTGGAAATACAAAGTGTACGCGTGGAGTGTGTGTGACCACCGACAGTGTTACGGGGCAGTGTTTCAAAGAGCAAGGTCCCTGCTTTGTTTCTGGTGCTCGGCTAATGTGCACAAAGAGAATCTGAGGTGTTGCTTAGTCAGGGATTCGAGCTGCAGGTGAGAACGAGAGGAGTTCAAAGGAAGGAACTTCAGCGGCACAAAGTAGTTGAGACAAATGCACGGACAGATAGCAGACGACGGTGAAGCAGAGTTGACTAGAGGCAGATTTTCTAGTCAACAACAAGTCCCCAAATTCAATGGCGAGTGGTTGATGAGTAGACGCAGTTTGTGAAAGGAGAAAGACAGAGAGAGAGAGAGAATGCAAAACAATGATAATATATTACTGTGATGCTCAATAATTGATTACGTAGTAAAACAGCAGAGGAAACATCAAACCATCAAGCCACAACATATGTTCAATCCACAGCATTAAAGTGAAAGCGGAGTGAAATACAACAACGAGGATGGAGACTGGATTTCTTCCAAGAGGCTGAGCTACAGAAAAGTCCCAGACAGAATGTCTGTGCTTAAGATGTTAATGTCTAAATGTCCTTATTGGGCAAGATGAAATATGAAAGAGGCTACATCTGAGTGAAGGTCTTATAGTGCAAAGCTCGATATACTTGTTAAATAGAGAGCTGGTGTTATGAAACCAAAATTGTAATTTGCTGAATCTTTATTTCATGAAACTGGTGCTGCATTTTAGTTGTGCAAAGACCTTGACAAGGAAAAGAAGTGCAAAGAAGTGAGAACTCGTCTAAGTTGGGGAGCAAACACAGGTTCAAGGTTTTGAATTTTGTATTTTTTTTTTTTTTATCTAACAGATAAATGTGTGCACATAATTTCCAAATCAAAGATAAGGCAATGAATGAAGACAATGTGTAAGAATTGTTTTGTTTAATTCATCGCTGCTGGCAACGGCGCCTTCATTTACGGACGTAAATTAGAAAAAGTCGCCGCCCGATAAACGATGTCTCTCAAGCAGCAGCTGTACTTTTCCTGCGCTGACAATCATGTAAAAGTGTCCTTTCAAATCATACACCTAAAAATAAGATTCTCACCATTTCCACGCTTCTTCAAGAAGCACAAGTTTTCTGTTTCTATGTCTCCTTTAATCATAGCCACACTCACTGAAGGCCGTGAAAGCATTGCTTTCCAAAGATCCAAAGAAGAAAAGGCCTGAAATTACTTACAAAAGCATAATGTATGAGAAAAGACACAGAGTTAATACATACATGGAACTTCAACTTACTATTTTTTTATATAGTTTAAAAAGGCAGTAACAGTATACATTTATATATACATATATATATATATATATATATATATATATATATATATATATATACACATTTATATATATATATATATATATATACACATATATATGTATATATGTATACATATATATACGTATATATGTCTATATGTATACATATAGACATATATGTATATATGTATACATATATATATACTGTTACTGCCTTTTTATGTTGCTTTCATTGTTAAGCTGATTTGACCACTTGTCATTTGGGTCATAAACATGCCATACTGGGTTTAAATACGGCTAAAATAATCACGTTTTATGAAATAGTGTTGAAGCAGTCTACAGACTAATAACAACGTTTAGTGCTGAACTCAAGGACAAACGCCAAAACCTCTTATTATTATGATCCGCAGTTATGTTTTATTATTAGGCAACCTCTGGAGGCTGCAGTAAAAAGAAGAAGGAACTTTGACAACAGCGGAGCAACTAAGTTCATCACTGAAACAGCACACACACACAACCATCATCACATTTACTGCCTGTCTCAGTTTCAACTCCATGACACAGTAGTGCAAACCTTTTCACTTGAAGTGTCACCCAAAGTGTCGTGAGGGTGAGAAATAAAGAGGTGGGGCCGCGAGCGTGCGCGCGGGGTGAAAGGAATCATGGGAACGAGGGTGGTGGGGGTGGCGTATGTATGCAGAAGACAGCGGAGCTGGAACAGAAATAGTGAATGTGGTGGGATGCAGAACAATTCAACAACAGATTTTATCAGCCAAGGCACATTCCCACTCTGTGCAAATGTGTGTGGTGATTTAAAGTGAATCCATGGACCGGAATCATAACACACACAGGTGTAGCAAAAAAAAAACATTGGTGAAATGCTTCCATAATCCATACTTCATAATATTGATACTTCTTAATACACTAAAACATATTTAAGTCATAAAATATGTGTATCACAGTTAGGTATTGTTAAAAGAAAAACAATACTTGTAGAGGGCGCCAGCATAGAAGTCAAGGAGGTAGCAGCCTATTTGTTGTAGTCACATTACATGTGTTTGCCGACATCCAATAATACATTTTATAGCCAATATCACATCACGCCTGTGACATCGCATATACCTACATTTTAATTCCACAAACACATGTGCCTTTTTTCACCTCACGTTACCTCGTTTGACTTGACGTCTTCGGCTGCTGCTTGACTAATGTCGTCTCATCTGATGTTGGCATTACTGAATGCTTTGCTTCTCCTACTCCGTCTTGGACATCTGTTGTTGTTTTCTTTTCAGTTTGAATTATATTGTGCTTTCGCTAAATTTAGCAGAGTGAGGCCAAACTTTAGAGCACTGGTCCTTCGGTAGCTTTGTTGTTATAGGGAATATCAGACGGTTCTACGGCTAGTGATTGTCTGCTTATTGATATTGATTAAAGTGTTGACCCAGGGTTCTAACCAGGATTTTATTTTAGTGTAATGCAGGTCTATTTTTGCCTCTTTTGGCAATTATATTATATATTATATGTATATATCTATATATATATAGATATATACATACATGTATATATGTATATGTATATATATGTATATATATATACATATATACATATATATGTATATTATTGAAATATAGTGCAAACCTATCAGCCAATCAGAAAATATCATATGAACATGCCATATATATATATATATATATACATATACATATGTGTATATATATATATAGGTATGTATATCAATTTAATATCTGTTCTCACAGTCACAACTGTGTAGCTGAATGTTGTCACCAAATACTAATACTAAGAAAGTCATTACGAATTCCTCCATTAACACCAATGTGTCCTGTGAAAAAAAAAATCAAAAAAAAAATCCCTCAGTGCCAGCTGGAAGGACAAACACTAACACCACACTCATTATGTAGTACGGTGATAAGTCATTGCTTATCTAAAGTGCACGATCGCGATGAGGCGTCTCAACACAACAGAGGATTAACAGGAGTAGCGACACACTTGAACTGTGACAGACGGGTCATCGGCCTGCAAAGATAGTTTAGTCGCAGTAAATGGATCCGATGTCGGTACCCCGAACATTCCAGGAACGAGATGTTGGACGCGAGACGGTTAAAGGAAACCACATGAGTGACTCAACGACGCAAAGTAAATCTGTGCAACCTGCAATGTTGTTGGGGTTTTTTTATGTTTGAATTTAAACTATGACAGAAATCTGCATCATTAATGGAAAGCAAGGTTTCTGTGCTTGTTAGCAGTGACCTCTGCATGATTTTCATATGATTATGGACAAATTAGACCGTAGCAAGACTCCTCCGTCAAGGTAATGAATAAGAACGCTGAAGTTTTTGCAGTCACAAAATTAACTTTGAAATGACCTGTTACATTTCTTTTTTTGTCAGATAATTGAAAGATACATTTTGCCCCTAAGTGAAAGTAGAAGAAACTGAGGTTTTGAACAATGGAAAACTATACTATATAGAATATATATAGGATATAATATTACTTCATACTTTAACCCTTTAACACCGAGCATATAGCAGATGACACGTTTCCCCCAGTTTCCGAAAGCTGAGAAGTTGCACGCCAAAGCCAACATGTGGTCATTTTGCCCCGGCGAATCAGCGCCTTTGTCACCAGAGAGGAGAGAGTTGAAGAACGCCAGGGAAATGGAAACATTTTTGCCTGCTTTTGGACTTTTGAGACAAAGACTCAAACAAATGTTATATTAAATGTGTTATACTGTTCAAATTTGAAATCTAACTTCCAACAATCATGGTGTTCATGTACAACTGCAGTGTTTTTCTTCATTTGAAATTGTTAATGCACTATTTTAACATGCAGCAAAGTGTAAATAACTGCCAGATATTGGCAGTTGGAAAAATGGGCCAAAACACTGACTCACAGTGGCCCTTTTATGGTTAAAATAAGCAAAAAAAAAGTTCAGGTGTTAAAGGTCTATATTTATACATATATATATATATATATATATATATATATATATATATATATATATATATATATACATATATATATATATATATATATATATATATATATATATATATATACTGTACTGGCTTATTATGACATCAATCAATTCTAAATCCCAAAGCATATCTGTCCAGTGCATCATATATAGAACTTTCATGTTGTCTTGTTAATGAAGACAATTTACAGTGATACACATTGCTCTTGAATGACTGCCCAACCCAACTCTTCATCAAAATAACAGATGCACAATCACAAGAACGGAATACCAGGAAATGTACTGTACATGGTAATTGCCTAAGTTAATGCATGAAGGCTGGATGAATATTTATGCGACAACCACAGGCGTGACTGGTCAGCGTGCAAGTTTGTTAAAGCCCGGTCAACCCCCACGACCACATGGATGATAATATAGAAAACATTTTTTTACATAAGCAGTCGCCATGCACCGCACATGCATCCCAACCTGAGTGTATGCACGTGCACGACCACGTTAGTTGTGTATCAGTGTTTGCATCTTACCATAACTGAGATGTGCAGCAGATGCATATGTTCATGGAGGACATGAGCAGGCTCCCGGGCTGCGGGCTGTGTTGTGTGAGCTACAAGCTCAGACTCAGTCATAGACACATGGAAAAACAGCGTTCCATTTTCCAACCACTGCTGCTTCCAGTGCACTTGAGAAATATCTTCACCTGTACCTGACATCTCTGCAGAGGAAAAACGAGAGGGTGTCAGTGTGCGGGATCAAACATTACATCCACTGACAGTCAAACTGTGAGTGTTAAACATGAAGCAACAAAACATTCTGGGAAGAATAAACAGCAGTTACATTATGCATTATTATTATTATTATTATTATTATTATTATTACACTTGTGCGGCACGTCTCGATGCCACAGCTACAAACCTTGAACTTTTTGGACAGAGTTCATGGAATCTGTATGATGACAACCTTTTTTCACCCACGGTATTAAGTCAGAGATTAGTCTAAATTCAAAATGAACAAGTGGCAAATGTCCCAAAAAAAGTCCCAGCCATTCCAATTCAATTATGACCAGAATGAGCCACAGACAAGACAAGAAAGGCTAAAAACAATTTGATTACATTCCTCTCATGTGTCAGACAGACACACAAAATAAACAATGAAGAGAATGACAACAAGTCTATTACATTATACGATGTATTTCTAAAAAAAATAAAACTACTTCACGCCATTCAGTATATCCATCTTATCTAAATAAATCATTCTATATTTCGTAGCAGTATAAAACCATTAGCTCCAGGGTGGTGCTGGCATTACGTGCCCGACATCAAAAGGAAGCTAGAAGCGTTTAACAGCAGAGGGAGCGAGGGAAGTGTGCAAATTAAAGAAAAGAAAAACACTCCATTGTAAGTTATGGGGCGAAAAAAGAAGAGCAAAGAGATCACCGGTTTATCCCGATATGGTTCACGGCACAAGGAGCTAACGCTACTGGGGCTGATGTAAGGCCAGATACAGTATTTGTCACAAGGCTGGGTGACAAGGGCACAGACATCAACTGACACCTCCTATCAGTGCCAGGTCGCAAATGACAAATGGTTTTCGTTACAGCTGCTTATTAGCCCACTGACTCTGGGTCAGAGGACACGGGAGGCGGGGGACTGCTGTGTGAGAGCCTTGTGGTGCAGCATGGGAACGTTCAAATCAGATACCCCATAAAATAAGGTATATACTACTCATAATACTATGTCCGGGTCACACGGGTCCCCCCCCGTGTGGGTTCTCTCTGGTTTCCTCCCACAGTCCAAATAACCAGTGCACTCTAAATTACCCGTAGGTGCTAATGGTTGTTCGTCTCTGTATGTCGGACGTCCCTGTGATGGACTGGCAAACTGTCCAGGGCGTACCCCACCTTTCACCCTGTGTCGGCTGGGATTAACTCCCCGCAACCCCCATGTGGAGGAAGTGTTAGACAATGAAGCAATATGTAACTTAACAGCAGAGATACCTATTTATAGGGACTGTGTAACTATTTTTACATCATCATTTCATTCACCATTTTCCTTAACCCTTTAACCCCGAGCGTATCGCTGGGACACGTTGGCACAAGCGCACTTTACAGCACCGTAGTTACGCACTCGCGCTGTTTCAGGAACACGGACAAGCAGCAGCGAGGAGAGAGTGGGAAGAACACCGCTATATAGTTTCCACTTTTTGGCCTGAGACAAATGTTATTGTAAATCTGTCTCACAATGTTCCAATTTCCAATTTCCATATGCACAATCTATTGTCGGTGTACAACTGCAGCGTTTTCCTTCATTTTAAATTGCTAATGCACTATTTTAACTGTCACATACCGAAAGCTATTCTGGAAAAACGGTCAAAAGCAAATAGTTACAGGACATTTTCTGGTCCTTTTTATGGCTAAAATAAGCAAAAAAAAAAAGTTAGGTGTTAGCGGGTTAATTATTCATGTATAATCACAAGCATTTCCATTATGTTGTGTTTTCAGAAAAGAACTGCAAATTTCATGATATTGACATGCAATCACCCTGCCATATACTCTATGTATTAATATAATTTGTCATCAATAAAGCTGTCAAACAATTATGACTACAAAAAAGTTCCTTATACACATAATCGGAAATCTCTCTGACAACTTCAAAAAAAAAAGTCTCCCTCCTGCAGTAGAAGAGAGAAAAAGTTCTGCACACTTTGGCTGCACACAGCTTAGGAGAAAATATTTAAGTGTGTGAACCTATAAATGCCTTAGCTCTTGGCTATTCGACTCTTTATGTGTTAATCTGTTCGCTGAAAATGGACAGCTTGAACTTTAACCTCAACAGAAGATGACGCTTCGTCTTCCGGGCCAACAGTGAGCTTTCTCCTCCCATCTGTTACAGTTTTAAAGATCCTGTGTGTGAAATTTAGATGGAATTACTTTCACTTGGCAGAAACTCAAGATCAATAATTGTATTACATTTTTAAGTGTACAATCTCCTGATTATATGGAAAGTTCTCTTTTTTTATTACCCCAGAATGAGCCTACTGTATTTATATATGGAGCCAGGTCAGCTCTACAAAGGCGTCCATTTCATACCACCGTGTTTTTACAATAGCCCACAAATTGACCAATTAAACACCTTTTGGGTTTCGCGGCTAACTGAAGGCCACATAGCTTCTCCAAAACACTGAGAAGGGAATGGTGAGGGGAGGGATATTCAGCGTCAACATACCAAGCCGAGTCAACTTTATTTCTAGAGCACATTTAAAAAAACAAGCAAGGTTGACCAAAGGGATTTAGAGATTTTTTTTTTCAATTTTAGATACTTTATTAATCCCCTTAGGGAAATTATCCTCTGCATTTTGACCCATCCTAGAATTAGGAGCAGTGGGCTGCCACACATTTCAAGGCACAGCAACATAAATTCAATAAAAGAAGAAGTAAATTAGTAAAATGGTGACATAATAGAATAGTAAAATGGTAAAATAGAAGTGTCCGGGTTGACTACTTTTATCCTGTGGCCAAGGAGAAGAGGTGGGTCTTTGAAAGCGATTTAAAATGTTCAATGGTGGGGGCAGATTTAATTTCCATGGGTAACTCGTTCCAAAGTTTAGGGGCAGCTACAGAAAAGGCCCAATCGCCTCGGGGTCTGGATTTTGGCACATCTAAAAGCAGCCTGTTATTAGACCTCAGAGCTCGGGATGGAGCGTGAAGAAAAAGAAGGTTCAGAGAGGTAAGATGGTACCATACTGTTAAAAAAAACTATTTAAAACATTTCATCATTAAACGAAGCCAGTGGAGAGAACGGGTGGGATGTGGCCTCTCTTCTTTTTTTCCTGTTCAAAGGCGAGCGGACACGCATGTGCATCTTCACCAGTAAATGATGCTAAATTATATGCACAGTACCTGTCAGGTTTACCACTGATGCTTCACTGTATTACAGATTTATTTGTTTTTTGAAGCAGTTTCATATGCTGATAGCCGTGTCCTGATAGCCAACAGTGTTTAAAGCAAATGCATATTGGTAGGGACTGCAGATGTAAATTAGCCCAAGGCTAACTCTGGTGTAATGCATCAAATGGTGACATTTATGTTTTTAATTGCACATGGTCCCTTTCAAATCAGATCAAATCAAATCAAATCAAATTTGTTTTAAATAATGAAATAAACAACAGTCACAGAAAAACGCAGCAAATATTCTGCGTGGTCAATTGTTTTCTCAAGGGATAGGACAAGATGGCGTCCCCTAAATAGAGAGGTTGAAAGGAGAAGAATATATGGATATGAGACAGGTAAAAATGTATGTCATGATTGGGCTGCTTATTTCTTCTTTTTGGGAGAACACTATTTATTTACAAAGTTGGAGAATTCGGTCTTTGAAATGACTCGGCACAACCGTGTTGTCAACAGCTTCATAGTTCATAAATGCTCTAAAATGACTGTATCGAATACGAGTTTGTGATATCGGTATCGGACACAAAAAAGTGGTATCGTCCCATCCTTGATTTTTACCGACTGTCATATGAAAGCGATTGTGATTTAATTTAATTCACTTTCAACCACTTTATCCTCTCGAGGGTCATGGGACCCTTGGACGTGTCGTGAGTCTATCACAGGGCCAACAGACAGAGACAAACAACTATTTACTCTCACATTTACACCTACGGTCAATTAATTCAACTCTAATGTCTTTAGTGGACACGGTGCTGGGTCCTCACCTGGTCTTGAACTGTGGCCTTCTGCTTGGCAGACATCTCACTCACTTTGTAACACTACGCTTTTTTTCCGGTCCCTTAAAACCTTGGAAACGGTGAAACTCAAATTGACCATTTGAGGCTGAAGAGGACATTACAGTGTTGTTTTAAATGTTGCAGTGAAGGAAGAAACAGTTATGAAGGAAGGATGGACAGACATTCAATTGTTGTGTGGATGAGGAAACTATTTAGAGACAAAAAGGATTGTGTGTGTATGCCTGTCCTTGTCCTTTGCGCTGTGAGGCTTGTCATTGGGCACCGAGCCAGACATTAGTGGGATATAGGTCTATGGCCTCAAGGTCTGCTTGTAAATCATTAGGAGGAACATTATTAATGTGGATACAGTGCGTGGCTGTGTGCGCATGTGTACACAGTACTCGTGTGTGATGGGAGCAGGTTTGCTCCCAGCAAGGGTGTCAGCGGTACAATACACCCAGACTGAGTCCAAGGGCAACTCAAAGGAATGACATATTGCACAATAAAACAACAACAAAAAAACAGAAATTGTGAGAAACGGTGTAACTTCTGCAGAGTATTAGATCGCATTGGTAGCGGTTGTGTTTTTCTTAGGGGTTATCACAACTGCAGCCATAAAGCTCGAGTAGAAAACACAAGACATTATTCAAAACTGTCCAAATGATCAACGTGAAGATTTTCCAGCTCAGGCCATAAACTGCAAAACTGCTGCTTATTTCCCACAATGTACATGACATTTAAATATGAATGCAAGGAAAGTATTTATATGTGTGTATTTATAAAGTGTTTATCTAGTGCACATAAAAGCTGCTTTATGCTATGGCACTCATCTTTCATACATTCCAACCGTCAGGAGCAACGTGAGCAACGTGAGGACACATTGGCACGTAGGGAGTTGAACCCACAACCTTCAAGTTGAAAGACAACTTGCTCTACCTCTGAGCTAATGTCAACCCTAACTGTCCAAAGGTTAGCAACACAGGCTTCAGACATAGCAGGTGACTAAAGCCTGCCTCACACTAGAAGTCCGGATCTTGCCCTTCCAACAGCCGAGGGTACCTCCAATTTTTGTCGGATTTGAACAGATTATCTGGTGTGTAAGGGGTTAACCGACACCATTTTAACGTCACTGGACTGATCAGGGTATTAAAGTATTAAACATGACTGAGCAGTGGTTGGGGCATGAGCAGAACCCTGCAATGACCAATAAGAGGGAGTGAACCGGGAAATGGATGTTGCGTACTTTTGTTTCGGTCTCGTCAGCCATGACTTATGTTCACATTCTTTTTCTTCTCAGCACAAATCACACACAACGCCTATTGACGGCTGACATTAACGGCTGACCCAAATCCCTGGAAATCCCAAATCTCTTCCCGAAAATCACTTGAAGTAACACCACAAGTGTGTGGCCCAACGCCTTGACTGGATCGTCTCGTCTGTGCTTTCCCAGGATTAAAACACTGACAATCGATCACAAAGTTCTTGTGTGTCTGTGGTCTTCCACATTCTTTAAAAACCCTCTAGTGTGGGGCAGGCTCTACAGCGGACTTTGGATATGAAACGCAAAAGACATTGTTAGAAACGCAATAGATATATCGCTAACTTTATAGCGCCACTTTCTCACACACACACTGTGCCATTCATCTGTCTGTTAATCACATTTCTGTTTGAACAGTTTGGCACATATTGAACAGGTACTGCAACAGTGTATGCGGTATACTACCTTGCCAACTACTCTCCGGTGGTCTAGTGATTAGATTCTGCACACTCGTCACAGCAGCTCGAGAACGATTCCCTGTTTGGGAATAAAGTTTTGGCAAATTCTCTGTAATATCCGTAAACCTGCACAGAAATCTGCTCAGTGATATGCTGAAGACTGCGGCAATGGGAGGCATATGAATAAAATTGGGGGAAACTCGTTGTTTGATTTGCCTGTTTGTTCCATTTTCCTAGCATCTTAAAGTATCCAGATTTTAGAGTCTGAAACACTAAAAAACATAACAAAAAAACAGCCCTGACTCATCACAACAATATGCAATGATCACCAACTTTGACACAAAGTAAACCTTTAGTCATCTCTGATTACAGACCACGCTATAGGAACACTGGAACAAAGTGTAAGAGGTTCAAAATCAATCATTTCAAGGCAAAACATTATTCAAGACACATTTTATAAAGATCAACTTTTTAGTCACTCCAAATTTGCAGAAAATAAAACACTTTGGGCCGTACAAATATTAAAACCTTGATTTTAGCACTTTTTTCAGTTTTTGTAATTGACAGGACAGAGACTAAGTCCTTCATAAAGCCCCCTTACACTCTGCGCAGTCCACTTAAGATATAAGTGAAATCTTCTGAGCACACATTGCGGGGAGAACTCTTATTACAAGAGCCAGTGCTGGTGTAAGTGCTTACTTTGTGTCTTGCTGTGTAAAATCTTTCATCATCTTTTTCTTCTTCTTTTTTTTTTACAAAGTTAATGATTTTCCCGTGTGATTTTTTTTTTTTACTGACCAAAGTCTCTTAAAGATGCAAGATGCAAGGGATTCACGAAGACCGGGGAGCCATCACGCGGCGGAGACAGCCCTAACTCTGAATGCTTACATCTTTAATGTATGCTGCTTACCAAGTAAATAAATAAATACGTAAAAATATCTTTGATCGAGGGATATTAATATTAATATATTAATCCAAGTAGTCTTTATGGGGTAGTAGGCTAAGTACAGTTTAATGTTATCTAAATCTCAACTCAAATATAGTAATAGGTAAAATGAAATACATATTTACAACAAAAAAAATATAAATATCTTTATTTTCCCCCCATATTTCATTATGGGATGTAGCAGGGCAATTTAATGGGGGCAACTCGAGCATTGGGTGGGATCAGGCAAAGTGCCACCGAACTGGCCACATGAGAACATAATCAGATCGGGTAACATATCTGTCATTTTCTTCTGCATCCTGAAGTAAAACAAATACCACTATGAGGAGCCAAATATTGATCAAAGGACCCAGAAAACCATTGCACTGCTTATAATACAACAATAAAATACACAACCAAATGCCTCTGTCGTTTAATTTTAACGTATTCTTAACATGCTCTTTGCATGTTAGTCATGATTTTAGTCTCTGAATTAACAGGGATTAAGCTACTGACAATCACGTTGGCCAGGACCAAATCCTGAGGCCGCTTCACTGACGATGAACCCTAAAAAACTCCCCTAATGCATGGTGATTTTACTAGGATATGGGGGACATTACTGGCACGCTGTCACAGCTGGAGCCCATTTCAACAAGATGTGACAAAAATCGCATGAGCCCAGAGTCAAAATCTAATTCCTTGTCAATGGAGCATCTCTGAAATGTATTAGCTGAATATATCTTCACCTCAGTGTTCTTATTTCCACTCTGTTTGACTTTAACATCTCCAAACTTTTTTTTTTTTTTCATTTATTTTTTCTCCATTTGCTCTCAAAATACAGCATTACCCTTCCGATTAGATGTTTCTGAAACGACGTCATGACGATCAGTAAAGGCACACGCTGTGTGGTGATAATGACAATAACTGCCAAGGCTGCACGGGAACACTGTCAGCCTGACAGACTGCCGACGGGGGATCGAAACATTCCTGCTATTAGAATATATTGTGTGGGAATTGAAAAAAGAAACACACATATGGAAAAAAAAAACATATGCTTGAGTGTAACGCATTCAGCCCTCCCACACACTAACACACATTCCCAAAAGGTTGGCATTCATCATTTTACAGGTGATCATGGCAATGTAAAGTCAGTGATTGTGTAGGGCCTGACAGCTCCGTGACAGCTTGTCAGCTCGGCAACAAGCACGTGTCATCAGCATTTACAAGGATGAAAGTCGGCGCCCTAAAGGCACTTTGCTGACTGCCATTACATACATGGCATAATGTGTCACGCCCCACATCTCAATGTGCACGCGCTGCCTATATAAACGTCTTGTGACAACACACTGGGTAGATGAATATTCAATAATTCATGAGAGAGAATAAGGATGGATTAATTGGTTTCAAATATCCTCACCCAACCCCGCTGAAATCAAAGCAAGGACAGAAAGAGAGATGTGAGAGGAAAGGGGAAAGAGAGAGAGGGGAGTCGAGCAGAGAGGGATATTTCAGTCTGACACACACAATATTAACAATATTAACAGACCTCCTCCCAGACATTCAAATTCTGTATGAAAGGCGCGACAGCTCTCACCCTGACAAATTTCACATGTTTTCACTTTCAACTTTGTACTCCTGCCAACAGGAACTGCTAATCAGGAGTGAAGCAAACATGGTAGTGGTGGGGGGGTGAGGGGGAATGCCTCCTTTATTAGCCACTAAATGGTCTGGGTGCCATACTCCCCAAATGCTAACTGTGCCATTACCGTTTATGAAGATCTAATGGGAGCTATGGAATGTTTAGGAAAGCACAGGCTTAACTACAAAAGGCACGCAGGGTTCCTCGATCCAATTCGACACCCTAGCAAATAAATGCCACCCAAACGTCTCATTGCAAACACTAATGAAATGTCTGGCATTCACATAAAGACCAATGAGAGTGAACACAATTAAAAGTGCATCAATGATGCATCGACAGTGTGTTTTTGGCTTGTTTGTTTCCCAGAAATTGCGACGCGTCCGCCACACACCGCAAGATATGATGCAAGGTGTGTGTTGTTTTCTCATCAAGTTAATTAGAAACAAGTTTTCAGGCAATATCGGTGAAATGCTGCTACATTCATTCAAAAAAAATCTAATTATTCGGCCCAAATTTGAGTGAGGCAACGCATTTCTGAGTGTGAGAAGAAGTCAAGGTAAGGGAGAGAGATGTTTGTTGACTATTAAGTTTGTGGAGAAAGGAAAGAATAAAGCAAAAAAAAAGTGTTCTCCCCCCTTCAATCCTCTAAGCACTGCAGATTGTTGTCGCTGTACTTCCCCCTTCAATCAGCACTGTGGGATCCATTTCTGTTGACTCAACACCTGTTTCTCTGGATGACCTGTTTTTCACCACCACCACCCCCTTCACAAGCTCCTCCTCACTGCAGTGGCCACTTTATGCACACTGTACAGGCAACACTCATTGACACTGATCATTTTACAAAGGGTGGAAGAAAATATTGATACACTAGAATATCTCAATATTTACAGGCAAGATACCAAATTGATTATTTGAAGGGGTTTTGTGTAAAGCTGCAAGAACTAATCGACTATAATATTAAAATAGCTGGCAACTCATTTAATAATCGATTAGTTGGGTCTACGGTATTACATAGATGGTTGCTACCCCCTAATGCGGGGCAGTAAGCGCAATTAGGTGGATGCCGACCGCCGTAGAAGAAGAAGAAGAAGAAGAGAACCAATGTCACGCCTTGTGTAGCTCACGTGATGTGGAAAAAGCGCCTGTGGTAATTTCATTATATCCGATTAATAATCGATTAATCAAAAAAATAATCAACAGGTTAATCGTAATCATTACTTGCAGCCATAATGTTGTGTTGTATTTTAGCCTCCGACCACTAGTTGGCAGCAGGTTTTCAGCCATTTGTCTTTCTCCACCTCCTCTTACTAGACAAAAAACTACATATTGTAAATGCATATACGATTGTTATTTTTACTATGCAATACTAATTATAGTTTTGGTATATACTAATATGATTTGTCCCTTATCCAAAATTCCCCATCTGTCCAACGAGTAGTTTTACACTTTTTTCAGAGAGGACTGAAAACTCTTTGGTTTAATGGTGCGAACACCATGTGCCTGCCATCTAAATATGAAATATTTATAGTATTTACAGTTAGCATAGTGTAATGGCATTCTACATTTCCTGGGCAAGCTGTTTTTGACAAACCAAACAGCTGTTTGGGGTATTATCAGTGGACCAGGATTTTAAACAGTGAGAACAACTTTGTCCCAGGAGTTCTGAGTGGGTTCTAGTAAAGGACCTCCTGCTAATGAGAAGCTGTGCTCGTGCCACTCAGCCTTTATTGCCGATTTCCTCAGCCACACTAGCTCCTATTGTGCTCAATCACTATGGCAGTTTTTGGACTGATCACCAACACCCTCCTAAAGAAAAAAAACAATCATATTTCCAGAAGCGCCACTAGTAAAACCCACAGCACTAAGAAGAAGGTGACTTACGACTTCAGAACGCACAATCGAGGTGTGGCAATAAGTCCATTAGGAAGTTGAAGTGAGTGCTTTAAAAACAGGCACATATGTCATCCTTTCTTTCCCCCCTAAACATCCCTGGAGTTAAGTGAAAGTCAAAGCCATATAATGTGTCTTGTGCCTGTAAGGATATAAATTATATTACTGAAATAAAAAAAAAGAAAACCCAGCTATCTCCAACCATTGCTAAACACTATCCTATGTACAATATATTTTCACAACAAAGACAAATGCAAAGTGAACAATTAATGAAAAAAAGAACAGTATTTTTTTTTATAGTGGGGGTTAGAACATCTCACGGAAACCTCATGTAAATAGAATAAAGAAAATAATAAATAGACAAATAACAAGCTTGCCCCACTGTGACAATTTATTTATTTTTTTTAAATAACCTTACACATACTTTACTTTACTGTACACGTCAAAACATATTTTGCGGTACTCCAAGAATTTAGCAACCTTAACCCACTAAAAACAACTTCAAGCTCAATTTATGCGTGGATCTATAAATGCCTTGTCCATTGTGCTCTTTCTTCAGGATTAGTGAGGCAGAGTGCCAAAAGACAAACCAAAAACAAGAGCCCTTCTACTCCTAATGTATTTTAAGTGACACATTAACGGGATAAACAGACCCCTTATCTGCTGAGTGCATGGGCGTCTTCTAAAACGCTACAATCCCATTAACAAGACCTATTCAAATCTAATCTCATCTCTCTCCCTCACCGCAATGTAAGGGGGGTTTCACCAACGGGGGTCGTCTGCTTGTGCCCAAGTGGGAGACTCGACTGCAATAATACACACATTAAGATTTACAAATCCTTCATTTTGGCGACCTCAATTGAGACCTGATGGCATGTTTCCACCAAGTGGGTAAAGTATGGTACGTATCTTTTTGCGTTTCCATTTGGTATAGTACCAAAATAACAGGCCCCAACCATTCCATTTCTTGGTACCCTTAACGTGGGTCACCAGAGTAATGGTACGGTACAGTAAAGTGAGTTGATTGGGCGACAGAAAAGTGTCACTCCCTTGTATTTCAACGCCCGCAGGCTATTCTCCAGCAGAATATTTGGGGTGTGCATTTGGGGGGTAGCAGAGTAATTGTACGGTACAGTATGGGTGGAGCTAGACCTAAAAAGTCAGCTGTTTGGGTGACATAAGAGCGTCACTCCCTGGCGACCAGTGTTTCTTCAACGGCGCCAGTCTATTCTCAATTGACGTCTCGTTGAAACGGCCACAAACCGAGCAGGAAAAATACCAACTGCTCCGTTGGTGTTGCTGTTACGTTGTTGGCGCACTGGTACAATGTCACACTACATATCTCACCGACATGACGGCCCTCAGAGGAAACGCAAACCTAACCCAGGCCTTTACCTTTCCGGACTGTATCACGATGGAAACAATATTTATTTTTTTTTGAAAATAAAGTATTGTGGGCATTTCTCATGACAGCCGAGTGTACAGTTTGTATTCCTTTTGATTGGCTACTGCTATATATCAGAAGGTCATTTGTTAAAGCTGGAATAGATACGGTTTTGGGACAAATTTGTAATAAATGACACTAGGGCTACAACAATTATTCAATTAATTGATTATTAATCAATTATTAAATTAATATTCAACTATTATGATAATCGATAAATCAGTTTGAGTGTTTTTTCAATAATTTAAACATACTCTTATTTTTCAGCTTCTTAAATGTGAATATTTGCTGGTTTCTGTGCTCCATATAACAAAGGAATCGAAATAGAAACTGACTAATTTTGGTTTGTGGACAAAACAAGACATCATTATTTGGTAACACCGAGCAACATTTTCTGATATTTTATGGACCAAACAAATAATAATCAAGGAAATAATGGACAGATTAATTTATTATGAAAATAATAGTTGCACCCCAAATGACACCATCTGCATGTGCTTGCTTTGCCTAGGTTTTTCTTTATATATAAGTCAACCAGACTTTCAACGCTCATGTAATATCTGTGCCAAACAAAATAACATAAACAAATAAGACCAATAAGACCAGAAAAATATTGTTCAGATATTAATGGCAATGTGCCACAGCTGCCTCATGTCAACTTTTTAACTTAGACTACAGATATTACGAGGCCAGCCACAGCTCATCGGATTTGCATTAAGTCCCACTAAGCAAGACCTGATGCCAGTCCGTTTTTAAAAGTGCAGCAAATGTCTGGAAACCAGTGGAGCATAGAGGAATGTCCTCTGCTGATAAATATATGTGCTGGTTGTAAAGAAGATATATTTGAAACACAGGCATATTCATCCCACAGACCACAGAAAAGAGGGCAATCAGTGAAGGGAACACGGTGGATAAATGTCAACAGCTAATAAATTAATCTCTGGTTATAAAAATTAGTTTTTTTTTAAATCACTATGAACAAATACAAATAACTACTTTCAAAAACAATTTTAGTATCTGATAATTTGGATTCGGCTGCTTTAAAAGACGCACCAGCTTGATAACACTGAGCTCAGTTCCAGATGGTTTTAGTGTGATCACCTGCACGGGTCATGGCCCAGGGCCAGTAGAAATGGCCTTCATCCAACAGAGATGGCCTTGTTCCAACAGGCCATGACGTGTTAAGTGTACCCAATCAAAAACACACAGGTCAAGGCTTCATCTGAAGAGGAAATTCAACGGGGGGCTCTTCCACATCCCAGAATGTGTTTGAGGAAGAGAAGAAAATTACAAATTGCTTGGTCAAGGATTTCATACATAATGGGTTCTGTCTATCAGGAGTAGCCACATGGGATGTTTCTGTGTTCAACTACCTCCCTCTTGGTTCAGAATCCATTTGGTTATATCTCCCCTCTCTTGCTGGACTTCTGCTCACTACCCACATCCTGGAATAGCCTCAGAAATTAAAAATCGAGTCCCTCCCTAGTCACTGTATGAACCATCAAGAATAATGTTTTACTCTGCAAGCGCTGTACACTGTCTTGTCTTCGTCTCACTTACAACTACTGTTTAGCTTGCGTCTGCTGCTTTTTAGGGTCAGACACGCCGTCAGTCTCAGCCACCTCCAAGGATAATAGTTTTCCAATCCTGAGACGCACCCAAGTTCACTGCTAAGTCAAGTATTGTGTCTGCAAGAGGCATGCGGTAGACGATATGGATGGTTCAAATGTTGGCAGAGACATAACTTTCATTGCTGTCTGTAAGTAGTGACAGGTCTCAGACAGCGATTTAGGCCTTGGCACAGCAAGGTCTGGATTGCAGCAGTGTCCCTCACGCTGTTATTTTGTCCCATAATGAATGTTGTCATTGTACTGGCACTGAATACTTATATAAAGGTAAAGAGGAACCGGTCTCTAACTCGAACTATTTTCTGCGTAACAAGTCTGGCTCAACATGATGAGCTTGACAACTTGCCAGCTGCTTGCAGGACACATACATTCCACCTGCCTCAGGCTCTGTGGCGGCATATACGGAGGTCTTAATCATCTTCAACCAGGAAGTAGATGCTGAGGCACTGCTCTCTGACTCTGTAGCCCATAACAACATGGTCACTATAAGAGTGCATCCTTTTAATGACTTCCATGTCAAGCTTGAGGCAAAGCAACATTAGTGTGCCAGATCGGGAGGCAGAAGGCTCAGCAGAGTTATTGGTTTACTGCTGTGCTTTTTTGTGCTGAAGCAACGCTTTCTTTTTTTTTTTTTACTCAACACAATCACAAAACAGAAGGGGAAAACCTAATGTCTACATTTGTGAGAGTGGTAGTCAGAGTCAAAGATGATTTCCTTGATAAAAGCACATTTCCCTGAAAAGTGGGTAAGACCTGTGGAGAGCCACACAAAAAAAAAAAAACACCAGATAATCAGAATCAAGTATTTGATTTACATTTACCAGAGAGCATCGTTCAGGTGTGATAATGACAAAGATGAACATCCCGAATTGGTGAGTTTGGTCATCTTTGCTCCTCACATGATTGATTTATTTTTAGGCACATTCTCTTCAGCTTACCTTTTCAACCACTCTTGTTAAAACACCTAGTGTTTTCTTGCTTGACATTATAAATGTAATGCTTCTCTTTTTAAAGCATAGTTCTCCATTACACCTTTAACCTCGGTGCTCCTGCCTCTTATCTCCCCTCTTCCCACCAGGGCTATGCTTGTTGTCAGTGTATACTTCAGTGCCCGTCTTCCTTTTCGAAGAATAAGCAGCTGAGGCCAACAACTCGCAGCCTCTGGCTGCCCTGTGTCTCTCTCGTGGTTACCACTTATGTCAAATACTTTGTTGCACTAGTTGTGTATGTGAAAGAAATGATATAATTCCTATGTCATTGGACTATATATACACATAGTGAAACATTTTACAACTGAGAAACTAAAAATCAATTGAATGTGTTCAATCAGCACAGTGGTTTAAAGAAAGCCCACATTTCTTCATCTAAATATTTAAGTGTTCATGTTATATTGTGTTGTCTCATGCACCAAAGCAAATTCCATCGTGTTTATTACTTGATTGGCAGTAAAACTGTTTCTGATTCTGATTTTGAGGATGAGCTGCAATAGATGCTTGTTCGCACCTTTGCAGATTACCCGGCAAATTTGCATTTTCTGCAAGTCAAATGGTTTGATTTCCCACACAAGCCCACTGCTGGGAGACATTGCTATCTAGATTAGGTACCCTAAAAATAACTCAAATACTGCACCACCAAGATCACACTAGGTTTTGCAGGTCAAATCTGAATTGCTAAAACTGCCCTTAGACTGCAAAGCACCACTTGTGTGCTTCACTGACCACACCTCATTCTTAGATCAGTATGCATTCTAATAGATGCAATGGCATTTTTTATTCAAACAATGCGGGCACTGGATGGAAAAAAGGACAACTCTGTGCTTTCGAAACTATAGCAAAAAGATATTTGTGTTGCGCTTGGCAAGCTATGCCCAACTGGCACTGGCTATCGCGAGCCACTCTGGAGCTTTATACTAATTTCCATTCCAAGTGAAACAATAGAATTTTCCCTCAAATAATCCAGCTGATGCAGCCATCAGATCTGATGAAACCTAAAACATTGTCCTTGCAATGACAGAATAATGATTGAAAGTACAGACGTTTCTCATAATTGGAGGGTTTCCACTGAGTGGAACGGTTGGGTTCGGTATTATTTTGCATTTCCATTAGGAGTCGTACAAGAGCCAGCGCCACGCCCTTGCAACTGGTGTGTCTTCAACACAGTCTATTCTAATGCAAAGCTTGAAGTCTTGTTGAAGCAGCTACAAACCGAGCAGCAAAAAACCAAGCTGCTCCGTGGTTGGTTGTTGTCTGTCGTGTCCTGTTGTGTCCTGGTACAACGTCACGCTACGCATCTTGCAGACACGACCATCTGGCACAGCGCACACCTCGCCTACCTGTTCTCAGTGGAAACGCGAGCCTGGCCGAGGGCTTTAGCTTTCCAAACCGCACCGTACCGTTCCGTACCAAACCAAACAGAACCGTGGCTTATAATAAAAGCACTTTTAATGTTTCTGTGGTTTGATGGCAACCATGTCATAAACAGATGGAGAAGTCCACCCATGGAAGCACTCACAGTTAATAAAAGCTCAAAATACCTACAGTATATCAGCTAAAACAATATAATAGAGAACTTAAAGGGCACTTGCTTTTTTGTCTTTTTGGTTTGACCTACCTTGACCGTTTCCTGTCAGTTATTCCTTCCTGTTCGTCCTGAATATCTGTCCGGATCTATGAATGTGGTTCTGACGTTCGTTAAGTCATTGACAATCCTGCAAATAAATTATCCACTATAAATAAATAGCCTATGCTATGTTAATTAATTTCCTGTGGGCATGGCTGTAGTTCACTTGATTAATGTTGGTAATGCCACTGGCATGCTGAGCTAGGTCCCCTGTCATGAGAGATAAATCAGTGGTGCACTGTAAGGCATCATGCCCCAGCTGTGTCCAACATATTCACTTCAAACTGGCTTCCTGACCTATGATACAACAAGGGCGTGACCGTGGGTGTACTTGATCATAAGTCAAGTAATATGTTACTCATAAGACAGTGAAAGTGAAACTGACATTTATCTTATTTTCTTTTTATGTGTATTACACCTGTTTGTGTCATATACAACACTGGTTGTCATGTGTGGCCTGAAACGATTTTTCAGATTTTCGGAGGTTTTTAGTAATATTCTCGACATTTTATGATGAAATAAAATGCTTTTTATTCAACTAGACTCACTTCACGTCAACTGGCTACTGAACCTTATTAACAGTCTGGTAATGTTATCCGTATCAACTCCATGTAGAATAGTAATCCAAAAATTCCCCATTACCATCAAGAAGAGATTGTGTTACAAAGCAGACAAAAGCTGGTGGTAAGCCATACAAGTACTAGGTCATGTCTTTAGGGTTTATGTTGGAGCCTTAGGGAGAAGACCATGCACTGTTTCAGAGAAATGGATTCGGAGACAGACATCACCAGCACAGTACCCTTGTAATAACTTCCATTTTGAAAATATACTGCAGTGCACTTATGTGTGGTATAATGGTTTATATAAAAGGCCACCACACTAACATGCTTGATGTAGCACGGCTAACAACAAGACACAGATGCCCAGGTGCATTTCTTACATCCTTAACCTGAGTTAATGACATCATTTCTTTAATAATAAAGGTCATTTCACAGACTTTCTCCTATCCATGTGGCCAAGGGCATGGAAGTGGTCTCCTGATGGAAAGTTACTTAACCACAGCCGACAAACAACTTTCTCAAACTCTTTGAAGTATCATGATGCTACGGTGACTAAACAACAGTCTCAGTGGTTTTGAACTTTCACTTTGTAAGGAACTCGATAGAAGAGCAAGAGACAAGATAATTGTTGCCATTTCTAAACATAACTGTCTTGGTATTTAGTGCATCCATTTAGACAATCCAATTAAACACTTCAGCTGAACAGGCCGACCCTTTACATTATCTGAAAAGTATTCCGTTTACTGCACTGTATGTGTCCAAGAAGCATCCTTGTTCCACCACCTCTGGATTTTATAGGTTGCAACCTCTGCAACCTCTCACCCACTCGCCTCTTCCTCAGTTTCAGCATCGTCTTTTGTATATCCAGCACTGACACTGGATTTGCCAGGCCGTCATAGTGTATCATATTCCTGACTCAAACAACACTGAAGTTGCAGCTCGCGTTATTAAAATGCAGCATTCCAGCCAGCAGTGCGGCAGTGCATGAAGCTAATTGGAAATGAACCTTTTGTGAAATTAACCAAATTGAACCTGCTCGATAGTGAAAGGGTTACTTACATTAAGGCATGTGTGACTTAAGACTCATTGTGGATCCCTTTGTATTCCAACCCTCCCTTAAATCCCCAACACCATGTCCATTCATGTGCAGTGATTAAAGAAACACACAACTCACTTAACTCTGTCTGATTCCTCCTTTTTGTTTCCCCCTTCCTTTTTTTAGACAAATAAATAATAGGAGAATGGGAGTCAGCTTGGCTTGGTATACCTTATTAGAGTAAGAGGCTTATCTCCAGCATGTGAACTCAGTAATGTATAAGCTTCCAGCTTTAAATGCTGGCAACACTGACAGTATATACTCACTCAAAAAGTGTTCTGGAGGAGCAACTGTGAACAAGCTGTCACATATTCACTGCAGGCAAAGAATCTCACATAGTTCTCGTCTTCTACATCCTTGATTACACCTGGTGGCAAATAATTAGTATTCCAAGGAGAGATACATATTTATCTCAATCTTGTTTGGAGCCAAGGGTGAAAAATGTAATTATTTACAATATTCCCATGTCTACATTTCCACTTAAACGTAACTCAAACAACAGCAATCCGACAAGACTCCACATACATCAAGAGTTTGTTGACTTGGCAACAAAGGGCAACAAGCCTGTGGTTAACACAAAATAGAGTTTCTAAAAAAATAAATAAAATATATTTTCAAAAACCCTTAATGTATGAAACACTATGACTGAAAAGAATACCAAGAAGTGCCCATGAAAAGTTCCGGAGGTGGATTCTACTGCTAAAAATAAACCTGGACATTCAGCAAGAGTTCATAATCATATTTTATTCATGAACACAAATTTGGATTCTCGCGAACACGATCATGCCGCATTGGAAATGTGTGCTCTGCCCGCAGCAATCAAGCACTCCCTGCCTGCATGTCCAATCACAGCTGCTGCTGTTTCCTTAACCACGCAGCTCCAACTAATTTTCATGATTACAGTCTGGTAGAAACGGCGCACAACGCGCCAAAGTACTGTAGAAACAACATCAGAGGTATAGTTCCTATAAGAGCAGTAGCTATTGGTGGATCCTCATAAACTAAACCTGTTTGTGTGTGTGAGAGAGGGTAAGGGCAGGGGAGGGAAAACTAGGCCATGCACCTCAGGGTCTTACAGACCGTGGACTGTTTGGTGACAGAAAAAAAAAAACAATAAAATGAGAGAAAACAGGTCAACGGTGGTGGCAAAGGAGAACGAACAAGACATCCCAACTTGGACAAGCGATTATAGGAGCAATACAAGGAAATATGTTTGGCAGTATGTCTCTGTTCTGAGACCTCCCTGCCCTTCCATATGCATACATAGAAAGCCTAAGGCTGACAGAGCACCAGCAAAACTTCCCTCAGGGTAGAAAACAAGGCAGGCATCAGTGACAACAGACATGGCATTGATTTAGTCAGATACAGGATGAAAATGAGGTGTGCCAGAGGTCAGCTGTGCAGCTGTGCAGCTGTGTAGTTAGGCTCAGGGAGTTTAAATAATGTGCCCTGCTATTCACTCCTAGTGCAATAGTGATTGTGGCATGAGCTTGAATTTGTGGCCTTTTTTCAAAATGAAGCCAATGCTGAAGTGCCTGAAATCTGTATTGTTCTTAAAATGGCCATAGGTTGAAGCCATTTTGTGAAATGACCCTATTTTCACTTGATTCATTACTTCAGTAAATGTTATTCTGATGAGATAACAGTCTCTGTCACTTGGATGTTGGTAATTATAGATCATTTTTTACTTGTATTTGGCATAAATAACAGACAAAGCAGGGTACATATTGGGGCATGAACAAAATAATTGACATCTAGTATGGGTAGAACAGCATAGCCTTTACTATCATTGTGCAGCCAGTGTACAACAAGATTTAAGGAGCTTCCCCAGTTTAGTGTATTAATAATTAAGAATGACAAGTAAAGAGACACAAATAGGAATAAAAACAAGTAGCAAAAAAAAAAGACAGATAACACATATCACATAAAAACCACACAACAAATGGTTTGTGGTCTATGTTCATGTGTTTAGGGCTCCGATTGGAATAAAGGGATAGTTTAGAAACATGTATAGTAGGATGTACAGTAAACAAACTTTCAGTCAAGTCAACCTCTTATCAATAGATTTACTGTGGTTTCAACAGCATGACACTGGCCAAAATAAGAAGAATTGACGCTTTCATACAGCAGTTATTGGTATCCCACTCGAGCTTGCTTCAAAATGGACGCTATGCTCAGTTTGCTGGCTTAATGTTGGTTTAAACTGTTAATGTGACAGAATTTTTTCTTTGTAAAGGCGATTTTCCAACATCGACTTTACACACACACACACACACACACACACACGGCAGTTTTGGTATCCGTGTGTGAAAATCAGGGTTGTCTCACACCTGTGCAAACCGAATCACAGGCACCACACGCATCAGTCGGACAACTACTGTATGCACTGAACGCACATCACTGGCACCGCTCGCCTGACCTCGACCACATGCTAGTCTCTGTCAGTCTGGGTTAGTTCCCCAAATCTGACCCCATGTGTTCTTTCCTGTGCGCCAGCAGCACCGCCCACAGTGCAGCATGCAGAGTCAAAGATGTAATCTCCTCCTCTTTCCCTTCCACTGTTGTCCCCCCATTGTGCATTCTGTAAGAGGATTTCTATCTCACCTGGATTCACTTGACTGGTACATTGATTTGTATCTGAGACCAAGCTGCTTTAAAATAAGGAGATGTAGGCATATGTGATGGATGGGCAAATGAAACACCGTACTTGCCCATGTGAGCACTTCTGCATTTGTGCATGTCCAATAAAACTGATTTATGGTGATGAGATGGGTTGATTATTTGACTTTGCGTGCATCGACATCAGACTTATTACTGAGGGAAATTAAACTCTGACATGCATTTGTTTAACACAAAAGCCTTATTTTTGTTCTGCACTCTGAAACACGTTGGTGCTTTGTCTGTTGACATTTAACAGTTCCATTTCATGCATCTTCAGAGGAGCTGTGGTGAGTCAGAAAAACACAAACTCACGGTGAGGGCAGGGTATTACACTTAAATACCTTTGTGGTATCCACCAAATGTCCTCTTTATTACCTAATATCAAATTAGGCGTAAGAGCTAACCAGTGTCAGTTAGTGCATTTACATGCATGGTGAAAATGTAATTTTAGTCAGACTAGGATAATAATTTGGTTTTCTTAATGTCATGTAAACATGTTTGTATGACTAAAATTTATCGAGTTTTAGTGGATGGCACGATTCATAGTTCAATTACTCCTGTGGCTTTCTGCACATATTTGCAGTACACCACTTGTTTTTCTGTGACCTAAAGGTCAACAGGAAACTGATTCAATATGCGCTGGCTTATAGTGAGCTACAACGCCACCTACGGAGGCGGAGTCAGAAGTGCACAGCAAATAAATCTGTTTTTTCCTCGGCATGTAAACTCAGACTCTGATTGCCTGACTTAGTTGGACGACAGCCTTAGCTCGATTAAACTGTGCATGTGAACGTACTGACTGAGCCGATACCCATGCAGCAGTGCTCATGATTGGCTGTCCTGACGCCCTCAGGAGGTTAGGATCAGAAGGAGAGCTCATTCCCCAAAGGAGATGTGAGTGAGTGAGTGAGTGTGATAAAAATGTCCATAAAAATCAGCATGTCCCTTGACCTGGGACTAAATGCAAATTAAACACATTCCTATTGATGAAAAACACAGGTTTTTGGACGAGGTATTTGATGAGAGGTTAAACGTTGCATGATGTATGCAGATAGTTGCACGATGAACAGTTACTAATCAACATTGCCCTACGCATAATTAGCTTGTAAATATGTGGTTATCCATAGAATTGACGGGTATGACAGCAAAGTAATGTCTTCTTTTTTTTCTCCTTATATTAACCCATTTAAAAACCTGATCTGAAAAGGAGCGCATGACGTGCTTTTTTATGTTTAAGTGGAAAAAATGCAAAGGTTACCCACCCACAGTCTGGTTTACTTTTTATTGTTTATGAAGCCGTTTGAGTCTGTAAATTGGCATGGAGCAAACTCATTTTACAATAATGTTTTATGCAATGTTTTTTTGTTAAAGGTACTAAAAGAAGTCATATATATATATATGTGTATGTATATATACATATATATATATGTATATATATATACATATATATATACATACATACACATATATATGTATATACATATAGATATAGATATATATACATATACATTTGGAACAGCAAATCCCGCTATGTTTGTTATGGTCTCCTGGAAGCCATATAAAGAAAATAGCTTCTTTCCAGCAATGAATATGCACAGAACTGCATAGACTAGGTTTTCTAAACTCAATTTAAGATGTAGTTTATCACAGATTAAAGGTGACAGTAGTTAGAAGGAGTCCAGGTGAGTGCTGCCTCATATGTGATGCAATTAGAGGGTGTGATGGATTAAATCTTATATTGTCGATCATGTTACAGTGATGTGACTAACTCATTCCCCCGTCAACCGTCTGATACAGCCAGATACATTAAAGAGATGGATATGCCCGAATCCGGTGAGAAAGAATCGTGTTGTTGACGAATATGTTTTGTCTAAGTGTATGAAGTCATATCTCCAGACCTCATTTGGCAACATGATGAATTAAAGTGAGGCATGTCGTCTGTTTTCTTGCACAGATTCATGGAAAAGATCACATCTATTAAGCAGACCTTCGCTGCTCCGAGACTGTATCACATGACCATAACAGACGGCCTCTGTCAGATGACATTAGCCGGCAACTCTGTTTCCCTGCAGACAGTGTAAAGATGCACACACAGTGAGAAAGGGAGGCACAGGCAACACAAGTGCACATAATAAATGCAAAAATGTACACATGCTGCTGTTTTCATACCAGCATCCAGGGGCCTCGGTCACACAGCAGGTAAACCAGGTTAGCAAAATAACTGTGTTTTCAGCAGAGTCGGAAATATCATTTTACCTCAATACAAGGTCCTTATTTCAGAGGACTCAGGTGTTTACACCAAATGACATAGTTATCCAGTCCATTATGTGTCTTCTGGCATTCACAGACACAAAACACACCATGTGAACTCTGACATGCATGTTCCCATGCCTGTAAGTACCTCCGAGCCAGGTCTTATAAAATAAAATAAAATAAAATGTCTCTCAGGTAAAACTTGAAAAATAAAATTATATTGATTATAACATGAACAGACTTTTCTGACGGCGTTTGCACACCCAATCGCCCGCTAGACTCGGTTCAAACATTCAAACCAAACCCTTTGAATAACGTGATCCCTTCCTCCCCTGAGGCGGCACTGCATTAAGAATTACTGACGGCGAAGACAAGAAAACTCGCTCATCTCCAAGTTAATGCTGGACAACTTCTGTACATGGAGCTGCATCATCGTTCTTGGGTTTTTTATTTTACATACTACACATACACGCCCGTATGTTTCTTATACCCATAATGCCCTGCATTGTAGTACCCTGCCTGCATTTGGTTCACGTGAAATGAACCGAGATCTACGCTTTGATGCGCATCAGAGATCGGTTGCACATTCACAGCTCGCCAAACGAACCAGACTTCCTGTTGATGAAGTAGGTCGAACTAGAGTGTGAACTTCCTATTAAATGTATACAAACAAATAGTTTTCAAGCCGTTTTTCCAAGTGCTTAGCAGTCTACTACTCCTTGTCCTCCCTTCTGGCTCTATAGTGACGTCATGCTGCCGAGCTCTCCACTTAAGATAGTGAAAATCCAACATTTTCCCTCTTGCATCATGTTGCCCCAAACAAAATCTGATGCAACAGTGATCACTGTAAATGTTGCCAAGGCCAAATACTTACACAAACGTCAACATTTGAATAATCCTAATAACTATGCACGTGTCAACCTGTTCTTTGATCATCACAGGTATTTCAAGGCCGACTCAAAAATACATTAACATTAATAGATGCCGAGTCAATTAAGATGCTTCACATGAAGGTCAATAACGGACGGAATCAAGGAATTGAGCGATAAAAAAGGAATCAGCTCCCTAGTATCTAAAGTACATTGTGTTGAAGGAAACAAGAATATGCCTGAAAACATTTAATAAACAAAAATTTTGTCTGAAGTTACGTATTTCAAGAAAAAAGTAGTGCAATGTTTTGTTGCTTTACTTATTTTTATAATTGTACTTTTATTACTTATCAGGTTGTTCACGAGTGTCAAATACACTCAGAATTGTACAGTGGCTGTCAAAGTCAAGTTGTCAAATGAATTGGTTTTGAAAATGATTTATTATTATAATATTATATTATTATTATTATTATTATTATTAATAAGTATAATTTAAAGTCAGCATTCACTGAACAAATGTCTGCAATGCACCAACAACCTCACAGATTTTCATCCTGATTTTCACACCCACAGCCTTTCCACACAAACATAGGATTTCCAAGAGCAGAAGTAAAGAATTAATACAAGTTATGTGATTTTTCAGCTTCTGAAACGTGAATAACGTCCGGTCACTTTGCTTTACACAACAAAGAAACGGAATCATTTTGGTTTGTGGACAAAGCGAGACATTCAAGGACATCATCATTTCCAGGTTTGAAAAAAACAAACACACACACACACACACAAAAAAACAAAACACTACTATCTCTGGCGCAGCTGCAGTTACTGTTAACTCAATACTGAGTGTGTGGAAACAAATGTGACGTGCGAGTAAAATCAATCATATTCCAGAGTGAAGTTTAGAGAAAGAAGAACAGTCTCATCTGTCATTAGTTTGCCTGCTGCTCTTTGTGCTTGTTGATCAAGTTCTTTGGCGTTTATTTTCACACAAATGATAATGGGTGCTATTGTTGTAAACTGGAGTTCTCCACTGTGACAGTCTTATATATATATATATATATATATATATATGTACAGTATTTATATAAAATTCTACTCTTTGCAGTCACTTCTTCTTACATCTGTGAAACATTTATGTACAGCATCTGCACAATCTCAACCGTTTCTAGTCGCATTCTTCTTCGTGTAACCAATCAGGTGTTCATTCTACAAAATAACTGAAATGTTTCCGTTTACTGTACGTGGTGGATTAGTGGCATAAAAATGTACAGAGGTTGCCAAATGTGGGCTTTTATGGTCCACATTTTTCACTCCTGCCCCCACTACAGAAGCTAAATCCTGTAACACTGCACATAAATACATCCATTAATGATAACGACCACATTGGACTATCAATCAGGACTTTAACACTCTGATTTCTCAAGAAAAACACATTTTTATTTATACCGACACCAAAAACCTGTCAACATCACTGGCCATGTCCAGAATATATAAAGGCTCAATTTCCTCATGCGAAGAACAAAGACACCAAGGTTTTACATGAATAAGAAGAGCATAGATGATCACTTTACCGATCCCTTAAGAAAATGTATGCACGGCTTGTTTTGTTGTATCAAGCTCTGCTGACAGTTGAGTCTTTATGTGAAGAAAAAAGAAAATTGAGAAATCTGCCAAGCCTTGAATCAAATCCATTTGTGCTGTTCAATGTGCTGAATAAATACAAGTGAAAAACCCAAAAGCAATGTTTAAAAAAAAAAAAATCAATGACCTTGATCCTTTGTATAATTGACAGATCACCTTGTCAGTGATGGTGAAATTAAGAATTCTCTTTTTTCTCCCTTTCATTTTTTTCCCCTCACAGCCAACAAAATATAATCAACTTTTATTTTGTTTGAATATACTGCATTGTGTATCGACCCATGTATACCACTTCCCCTGTGAACTGGAGCTAGGGGTATAAGAAAATACTGAAATAACACGGGAATGATTCGTTTAAGCGCTGTATTGATAAGGAAATATAGCAGACGGTTGCTTTTGAATTGTATTTAAGACTTTAACTCTTCTTTTACCAATGGCATGCGTACTTCTCATTACCGTAACTCCTAGACCGTTTGCGATAACTCGAAAATTCAAAAACTATCGACAGGCAATCAGTCCAGGATATCTCAGCTGAGATTGACGGATAAAGCGGTAGAAAATAGATGGATGGATACCGTAAAGCAGAGAAACAGAGCTTTGCGCCCATATACTTGTCATTACGGTAGCCCTCTGGACTGTGGCGCGTCAAAGGGGCAGAAATGGGCAGAAGCACTCACTCATTGTACATTTTTTTGACAATTCTACAGCCATAAAATCAAAACTAAATCCAGGCGGCCTGATTATCGTGATGGTTAACAGGAGGCTTTCCACCATTTCAGCTCCTTCTTCTCCTCTCACTAGACAAAGAAATCTGGATTACCAGACTCTTGCCGACACACAGCTCTACCTGGAGCCAGAACTAAATCCATCTGACGAGAGACAGAATACAGAGAAAAACAAGTTACCTTTACGGGCAATTTTGAGTCTTCAGTTAATCTAATGTCAATCTGCATGACTGTGGGAGGAAGTGAGTGGAGAAAACCCACACAGACACAGGGAAAACAACTTTCATCACTGCCCAGATTCAAATCAACAGTCAGAGACCCATCAGTCTGCTGGCATTTTCACTTTCTCCTGAATCCTTTCAAAATAGCTGGCAGTGCCACGAAGAAAGAAGCAGCCGAATGATGAGTCAACCGACAGAATCCAGCAACAGCCATTCCATAAATACCACTGAGGCTAAGTCATTAGCAATGTTGTTGATAATCTGTGCCGTCCCAGTGGAATAACTATGAATTTCATTTGATGCTTCTCAGTTTGGTGCCGTTGCTGTTGACATGTGAGCAGTTCAGTCAGAAGTGCTGACTTCTCATTTCCTCCCGACGATGATCCCTCGTGCTGAAACAGCAACTGCGAAAGTGAGTCAGACCAGTTCTGTGTTTTCATGGTTTGAGACAGGACAGCTAAGCAAAAGTAAAAAAACAAACAAACATAAAAACGTTTTTTTTTTCCCCCCAATATTTCGAAAGCCAGATTTTTTAATTCACGTGTACTTGTTTCAACACTTTGGTTAATGGGAGTTAATTAAGTCGTTATAGGCAGAAAATGCACCTCTGGGATGATTTACAGGTAAATAAAAAGACACACAAGCACATTTTTTAAGCTTTTGCCAGATATAATCCATCATCTTTTTTTCAAACTTGTTATGAAAGCTCAGCTCCCACAGGGGCCACATATGAAGAAAAAGAAAATAAATATATACTAAGAAATGCCAAGAGTATAACAAATGCTTTTGTCACAACTTAGACGAGGTCACCGCTTCAGACAACTAAATTATGTAGCTGCCCCCAAGCCATGTGCAGTGTAAAAGGAAAACCTGGCAAAACAAATGTAGATGTAGTAGAAATTTGGCAGTCCCCACTCGGTGGGAAGCAGCGGGAGTTTGACATTAAAGGTCAAACGGAGGGTTAAAAACATTGATGCTTTTCTTTCTTGACACATGCCAGAGAGAGAGAAAACAGAATAAACTGTGAGACAAAGAGGTGAATTCCACCTCCATATTTGACCGAAAGAATGAATAAATAAACGAGTACAAGAGCTGTGCGGGAAATGACGCTCTTGTCGACTCATTTATTACTCTGTATTTATTAGAAATTAGTCTATTCTGGGTCGTGGAAAAGCGAAATGAGATTCCACGGCTCGTGAATCATCGTGCATTTGCATATCAATGCCAGGTGTAGTGTTGCGGGAGTGTTCATTTTGTCGTCCATAAAAAAAAAAAAAAAAGCCATGTATTGCATCATTGTAAGAACCTGACAGTCAAATGAAATGGCAGTTAATAAAGTACATCTCACAGAGTGATATTACAGCCATCAAGCAAATATAAAACTGGCTGTGACATAAATCTAATTAAAACCTCAACAGTCGGTAATTAAATCAGGTTTGAATGAGGTGACTCTTGACTTTGAACGCTCCGATAAAACCAGAGATTGCATAAATGTACCTGGAGAAAAAATGGGAAAAAAAACAAACAAATATGGACCCATTCTCCATACGGTTGGTGTAGTGGCACCACTTTGACCTTCGCAGCAAGAAGACCAGGGTTCACGACCCGGGTGGAACAAGGTAGTTTGCATGTTCTCCCTGTGTGTGTGTGTGTGAGTGGGTTTTCTCTGGTTTCCTCCCACAGTCCAAAAATATGGGAAAATTGGACACACTCTAGGAGTGAGAGTGAATGGTTGTTTGTCTCTAATGGCGCTTTTCCACTATACAGTTCCAGCATCATCAGAATCATTAGACTCAGTTAATTAAAAGATTTGTTTGCAGAATTGCTCAGTACTTCCTGCATGAGCGCAGACGCCGCCTCACACAGTCACTGAACTGAAAAACACGGCGGAAGGGGTTGCCGCTCGCGATCGCCACTTTCGGCGGTGCTGTCGCTAAATACGCCAGACTCCTAACATTCCGGGATGTCCTTGCTAAATGTCGGAGATTAACAAATCTCTTCCGGAAGTGTCTTGTATAACTGATCTACAGTTCGGCATTGTTCAGTTCAAATTCGGGTCGGACGTCGCGCTCATGACTCTTCCAGTGACGACACTCTGCCAATCAGTGGTCGTCAGTCTGTCGCTTGGAACCTCGTCAGAGCTGGTACTAAAAAAAAAGTACCAGTTACTATCACTCATGGAAAAGCAAAAAGGAAAAAATAATGTGCCGAGTCAAGACGTGCCGGAACTGGGTAGTGGAAAAGCGACATGAGTGGCCCTGTGATGGACTGGCAACCCGTACAGAATGTCAGCTGGGATTGGCACCAGCGACCCTCATGTGGAGGATACAGCAGTAGAAGATGGATGGAAGGACCCATTCTATGTAAAATATGTA